>NW_014036375.1:0-2660 GCF_001186125.1 Sphaeroforma arctica JP610 | reverse complement strand
ATTATACTACTATAATATATATATATATATATATATATATATATATATATATATATATGGTAATATTTAGCTTTAAGTACTACATATTGCACTTTTTTTGCCCGAGCTTTCGATGCTGCAAATTCTTTTGGAAAATACTGTCGCGGCAACTTATTAGCATGTCCTGTCGGATCGATGTCTTACGAGCGTTAACCCACCAAGGATACATATGGTTGAATCGAACCATATGATTATATAGCCTGCTGTTGGTGTATATTGTTTATTTATATAAATGGAACTGATAGCCGAGACGCGATGGCGATTGTAATCGCAAACATACCAACAACTATACATCTCAGACCGATCTATTGAAGCATGCACAATTATATGATTCTCCCATCTTTAATAATACATTCTTATTTCATTTTGTTGGCTTGTAAGTTTTTTTTCCTATTCTAGTCGTTTTACCAATCCCTATTTTTATTTCTTGTGCACGATCGCCGTATTCCTTTTTGAAGTCAAAACAGACCTTTGTGTAGCTCATGTTAAGACCCCAACGATTTCCACTGTTGCCCTGTATAAGTATCCAGCTTTTTTTCTTCTTCTGAACTGTCCATGAAGTTTGTCAACTGTTTCAGCATGGGTATGCAAGGTGTGTGTATGTAGACATTGTCTGTGTGCGTGTACATCTATATGTATGTAGCCTTCTAATGCTGATTTTAGAAGGTTGTATTGTGTCTAGTTCACCAGTCCCAGATCATTCACAACTCGTCGTCAGATTGTAGCTGTGTGTTGGGTATCGGAGGCACGTAGTCAATGTCTCGCAGCAATTCGCTCAGTACCGCCGTGGGAATGATGGTGATCTCAATATCGCCGCTACTTCGGTGGATGAAGTTTACAATATCCTGCAAGGATGAACCGGTAAACAGACAGTTATTTATACAAAGCAATAGTCAGTTTCTTTGCAGCGAGACAGTTAGCTACTTATGCAGAGCCATATTCCGTCAACATGATGAGATAAGGGGCCAGCCCCAAAGTTACATCCTGCCAGTATAGGTAGATTTAACTACGCGCTGATGAATATTCTGCAAGCGTTGAAAAGTATATATAGACCAATCTTGTATCATACAAAGCTCCATGCAGTAATCCAAGTATACCCAGCATTCAAACTCTGTCGTTACTGACACACACGCATTGCGTATCATGTCGTAGTATCTTAAAATAAATCATGCGCTTTGAATTTTGAGATCGCTCAGCAAGTCACACGTTTGTGATATGCTTGCTTATTCGGCACAGACCCATACGCACACTTATAACTTGAACCACGCGCTAGAGCGACTCCTGCATGCACGGTTCTCATTCACATTTGCATTCCCACGCACAACAGTTCGTTAATAAACCCTAAAACCCAAAGACCACAGCCCATTGCCATTATGTATAATTTAGAAGGCTATGAGGCTATGCCAAATGCCTCCTAATTAAATAATTGCATCATGGCCTAATGACACATCCCTGTAATTATTTTGGGAGGCTGTGACATAGCCTTCTAAACCAAACCCAAAACCCTAGCATGTGGTACATACTCAAATCCTTCTCGCATGAATACCTACCTGGTCACGGCATGGACTGGAGCCGTTGAACCCACCCATGCACGATAACTCGTCTACAAAGAGTATTGTATGGTTTGGCCGGATGCCTGCTCGGTATGCCCTGCCACTCTTCCGGACGAACGTGATGTTGCCGAATACAAAGTCAATGCCTATTGGTTCTGGCTTGCTGTGGTAGAGGACAGTCGCATGTGAAACCTGAGAACTTGGGGTGATATGTTCGAGTTCATAAAGTCTCAAGCGGTATATGACTGTTTGTTCGGAGTGTACCCCAGTTGAGTATATGGCTGCATATAGAAACGTATTCGTGAGCATACAGCCTTTGTTCTAGTCGCCTCACCTACAAATACATTCACAACCATGCGCCGCATCAGAATAAATATTCGGATTCTGGCAAATTCAAATAAGCATTTCACACTGTGCGGGTGTTAAATAGTGAAACTTCATGTAGATCGTTGCCTGTGGGGATGGAACTATCCTACCTCAGGTATGTGCATCTATGTACATGTCGCATGTGTATCGTTGTATGGTAGTGTGTGTTGACGCAAAAAATAACCATATATGCATATGTGCATCTAGCCACCTGCGAATGTTGAGTGTGCAAGTATGTAGCAATGTCTGAGGTTCTTTCAAAACAAATGCGAATATTGAGTGTCTGAGTACGTAATACTAAGTCTGTGAGTGCGTAATATTGGGTGTGTAGGTATGTAACAATGTATGAGCAAGTTGGCGTCGTTCCCTGTGCCTATATACTTTCAACAAACTCTATCAAGATTCAAAGACGGCCCATCTCTTATCTGGACATATACGGTTGAAAGATAGCGATTATCAGACATCAATTCCGAGCGCTTTGGAGGTTTGTCTGTACTAAAAATAAACTGTTCACTTATCACTCGTCCACCCCTCCCCCCCTCCCCCATCCCCCTACCTACTCATACATTCTCTTACATCTAAACATGTATCAAGCTAGGTAACTCGATGTCATGCCGGTGTGCAGTGTGTATTGCACACTTAAATCTCTCCTAAAAATAACCAACACACAGTTAGAGGATCAGATACAGAGTACGAGACTAG
>NW_014036376.1:0-2661 GCF_001186125.1 Sphaeroforma arctica JP610 | reverse complement strand
ATTGTCGACAATCATGTCAGAATATCAGCGGTTCCCAGAGTTCGTTAAAAAATGCTGTGAAGCAGATAGAAATGGAACATACATTCTTTCTTTAGTTAAATGTGATTATGTCCAACAGAAAGATACAGCGATGTTCAATAGCTCTTACTTCGCGCCATCCGCGTGCAAGCATTTCTGGCGATATTCTAGACATGTGAGCGTACTGGACTGTACTTTTCTGAAAATCGATCTTCGAGGTAAGCCTCGCTGCAGTCTGGAATATTCTTCATTTTCTAGCTAATTTATTTTAAAATTCGGTCTGGTATCATGTTTATTTATGACAAAAAACAATTCACCAATCATCATTGAAGGTGTTATCGCTGTGATGACTTACAAGGATGCAAATAATCAAAATATTCCATGCGCATGGAGTCAACTACCGACAGAAAACCACATCGGGTGGTCAGCTTCTGTAAGAGATTAAAGGTAGATTTCCCGGATTGTAAGATTGCTATCGAAGACAAAGATAAAGGTCTGATAAAAACAAAAGATAGTCATCAGTTCCCAATAGCCTGGTGTGTTGGATCGAATGTTAAACTCAGTTTGTCTCTATTGAAAGGCTTCTTTATTCTCTTTTATTTCCACGTTGAATACTAATATCAAAAAGGTAAATTGGTTGCTTGCTATAATTTATGGGCTAGGTGCGAGAAACACTTTCGTGACAATGTAACGACACTAGCATCGAAAAAGGGATTCCAGTATAATAAAGAAACCCTGGATGATATGTACCAGTCGGCAGTCACACCAGTTGATGAGGAATTCAAGGTACACTTTTTTCTGTACTTCTGTGGTGTAGTTATTAGTGAATTACCGATATGCACAAACCCCTGATAAGCTGAGAACAATTTATAAGTTGTATTTGCTGACACACACTTCAGCACTACATCAAAGAAATACAGAATCGAGGACACAAAGAAGTCGCCGGGGCCCTGCTGAAGCATAGAAAGGAATACACTATATCAGAACACACCTCTGCGGACCCTGATGAGTTTGACACTATCGCAGCAGCAGTGGGTGTGTTGAATTTTTATATACAAAGTGGATATCGATCGCATTAATTATAATTTCTATTCAATTCGTACACGTACTAGAAATCAATATTTGTAGGTTTGGCGATGTATCTTCCAGTTTAGTAGAACAGACAAACGGCGTACTCGACCTGATACGTAGCTTGGGTTCAGTATGTTTGTGATACATTTCTGTGCTTGAATTGATATGTTTGTGATACATTTCTGCGCTTGAATTGATGCATTTATGAGACATGTATAATTCATACTTCGCTTCGATTAACGCTCACTCATTACTAGGTGAGCTTCAACCGAGGATTCTTGACGTACATTGCTGATAAGTTCTGTCGTCGACAAGTTGAGTCTTTAAGCCTATACACACTCGGTCATACATTGATCGAACCCGCACTACAACACATACAATACATACGGGAGTTGACCTGGTTCAAATATCAAAGTACTGCTAACTAAAGGCACGTGTTATCTCTTAATGAAATAGCTATCTCGATATCAAACTCTGTTCCGAACTCTCGAATTACCACTGATGACTATTCTACATGGAATTACTATAGTTTCAAAGGACTGTTTCATGGCAACTGTTCAAGACTTGAGAGACGAACCCGTACGTGGTCGGTATTCAGTAACGTTGAAGTCTAACGATAGGTCTAATGATTTTGTTTTGTTTTGCGTTGTCAAGCATGTTAATAGCAAGCCATAATGATTTTGGTTTGTTTTGCGTTGTCAAGCATGTTAATAGCCAGCCACCACTGTAGGCCGAATTGACATTAATGGACGTTTTATTTCACACACTCTAGGTGTATCGGTTTGCGCATGCTTGCGTCGAAAAGCGTTGGGAATGCTATGTGTACACGAAGGCATAACTCCGATGACATTAGCATTGGACAACTCCCGGGGGTATGATAAATTCAAAGAAAAGTACAACCTACAAGATGAGAAATGGTAAGTCATTTGCTTTACTGGTTTCACCTTTTTTTCAAATTTGAACGAAATTCCACTATATTTACTATATTTCCACCATTGTTTTGAAAATTCAGGTACAGTCCTGTATTTCATGTCAAGACATACGTGAAGCAGTATTTAGAGACTCTTCAAATTCCAAATGAGCTCGACATCGAGAGCAAATTATGTCAGGTATATCCTCCAAACAATCCTAGTCAACGATGGCGTAAAAGGGTCGACGTGCCAGGAATCGACGTGAATACAAGCGCAAAGGAAATACACGAATATGCAAAGTATGTTCTGCGAAGTATCACACTGCCAAGACATGTACATCGTCAGAACTCCGCAAATACTTGGCAAATCACAAAGTGGCCGCTCTCATCAGTGCGTACCCTTTGCTGGAAAGTATTTATAATGTATGTTAGGACTACAGAATAAAGAAGAAATTTGATTCGCATGTGAAAAACTTGTATATGAACTCTATCACAATTTTATTCAACCCGCACATCAAAATCCACTTTTTAGTACCCTAAAATGATGTGATTTCACTAATCACTACCACTAAAAATATAGTAGGGTTTGAGGATATATCTACTAAGTGATCGTCATATATACATATATATATATATCTATATATATATATCTATATATATAT
>NW_014036377.1:0-2662 GCF_001186125.1 Sphaeroforma arctica JP610 | reverse complement strand
GTGTATGTGTGTAATGCGTGTGTGTATATATATATGTGTGTGTGTGATGTGTGTGTGTCTGTGAGTGTGTGTGTGCGTGTGTAATGTGTGTGTGCGTGTGTAATGTGTGTGTGTGTGTGTGTGTGTGTGTGCGTGCGTTTGTGTGATGTGTGTGTGTACGTGTGTGTGTATGGATGTATGTGTGTGTGTATGTGTGTTTGTGTGTGTAGTGAGATATTGATGAGACGGAGCACTAATGTTCCTGTTTGATATAGATGAACAAGATGACAGTAGCCAAACTAACACTGTGAATTCTATGTCTGACTGCGCTTGTATGGGTTATAAAACTTGTGATAAGGCTGTGATTCCCTACAGCGAAGAATTTCTCCACAGTGGTATGCTTATACCAAATGACTTACCATGATTGCAGAAGACAGTGTCGAATTACTTGCGCTATTTAGTATTACCGTTTCCGAGAGAGTATAATTGTAGTGCGCAGTAGTAATAAGCGTTGTGTTGATATATTATAGGTTTTTTAAATATACTCCCAAAAAGTAAAAAGACGTTCGGCACAAGAGACTCTCTCTCTCTCAGTCTCTCTCTCTCTCTGTTTTTATTTTTGATACTATTTACTGATACTGTAGTCTGATACATAGTGAGGGGGTGTGTATTATTTACTTAAAGGACTATGGAGAGAATGCATTTTTTTATGATAAAAGATATATGAGTACTTTTATTGGGTCTGTTTTAAAAATAAAATACTGAACACACTCTCGGTGTTTACTGTTTACTGTTTACAGCTGGCTATGTAGTATGAGCCTATGATATTGTCCACACTGACACGAAAGTATTCTTAGTTTCTTACATCATGTGGTAGGGCTTCGGTTGCCGCCAAATTTTATACCCTCAAATTGACTAAATAAGGCATTGTGAGATAGAGCGATAGCCCCGACTGGTTTTGTCTGCCGAGTTCCCGAGTCCCCCAGGACCACTCAGTACTCACCAGTCACCACTGTGTATTTTTTACTATTTTTTTTCTTTATTACCCGCAGCCCGCAGGGTCATAAACGCTGTGACGCGTATTTTGAACGTGAATTGTGGAATTCTGTCAAAGCTGGAAATTTTGGAATATACTGGGGACTTTCAAATAGCAAACATCCCCATACCTGGTGGACCAATGAATCTTGATCTTTAGAATCTTCAATTGTATTGGTCAGTTTTGGAATATACGACCTAAATAGTTCTGATGTCGTTAATTCGTACTGCATTCTTATACTAAATGCTAATTTAGGACTACTACCACTGTCGTATTCACCTGTGATTACTTCTATGAAGTTTGGCGAGGAGAACCGAGCTCGGCTCACCCTTTGCGGATAAATAGTCATGTTTACAAGAAGCTATTTTTTTTATAAATATTCAAAAGCCTTCTCATTCTTCTGAAGAAGAAAAAAACATGAAAGGCATAGCCTACATACCAATAAAACACGGTTGGGACGCCGCAGGGACTGAAAACGCATACTTAGAGCGGTAATTCATTTTGTTCATAATCACGTATTGAAATATAGAAATATTGGTAGAATATCAATTTTTAGGAAAAAACCCCCAAAACAAAATTTTACAAAAAAATTGTGGAGTCATTCTTTCTGAAATGAAGAGGGACAAAGGGGGTCTAAAATTGGGTCAAACAGCGCCACTGCCGATTTTTGAGGACAGACAAAACATGGGTAATAAAGTTGACAGACTTTAGAAAAGCTTACGCTTTCAGTAAGAAAACATAGGCTATGCAAAAGGGTCTCGAGTTCTCGACTCTCGACTCTCGAGGCGAAAATCAAGCTCTCCTCTATTTACGACAATCGTAAAATTAGCGAGAACCTGACCAATGACCATGGCCTTCTAAAAACAAATCATTCTAGATGGTCATGATGAAATAACATGAAGTAATTCAGTCATAGAGACCATAGGACATATGGTCATAGACATACAAACGACATATAGTCATAGTCATACATAGGACATACGGTCATAGTCATACATGGGACATATAGTCATAGTCATACATAGGACATACGGTCATAGTCATACATAGGACATATGGCCATAGTCATACATAGGACATACAGTCATAGTCATACATAGGACATACGGTCATAGTCATACATAGGTAATACGGTCATAGTCATACATAGGACATACGGCCATAGTCATACAAAGGGCATATAGTTATAGTCATACATAGGACATACGGTCATAGTCATACATAGGACATATAGTCGTAGTCATACAAAGGACATATAGTCATAGTCATACACAGGACAATCGTTCATAGTCATACATAGGATATATATTCATAGTGATACATAGGATATATAGTCATAGTCATACATAGGACAAACGGTCATGGTCATACATAGGACAAACGGTCATAGTCATACATAGGATAAATTAGGACATATAGTCATAGTAATACATATGAAATATAGTCATAGTCATACATGGGACATACGGTCATAGTTATACATAGGACAAATAGTCATAGTCATACATAGGTCAAATAATCATAGTCATATATTGGACATACGGTCATAGTTATACATAGGACATATAGTCAGAGTCATACAAAGGATACATAGTCATAGTCATACATAGGACATACGGTTATTGTCATACATAGGACATATAGTAA
>NW_014036378.1:0-2663 GCF_001186125.1 Sphaeroforma arctica JP610 | reverse complement strand
AAACCCTACAACCCTGAAACTTACAAACGACGAGGATAAAACCCTACCAACGAGAATAAAACTCTACAACCCTAAAACTTACAAACGACAAGAATAAACCCCTACAACCCTAAAACTTATAAACGACGAGAATAAAACCCTACACACTTACAAATGACGAGAAGAGCCCCAAACTCAGAGAAGTGGCGAAAGACTAACATTCTAGTGTACATTCACTGAAACAGGAGTATAGGACTAGTCACGCATGTAATGTACATTCACTTAAACAGGAGTATAGGACCAGTCACGCATGTCGTGACCACTGTTAACATAACTTACCGTCGTTGTGGACTACGCTATTAGCAACCTGTGGTAATTGGTATATACAAAATGGCGGGGAAGGGAATAAGACAACTAGCGTTCGAGAGAGAGAGATATATATATATATGCATATATCTGTACTAAAACATGGATAATGCATTCATGCACATACACACACAAGAACACACATGTCTTTGAACAGACGCGAGCTTACTAACCTGTGTGTCAAAAACCCCCGTCAGGCGCACATTTCTCTGCAAAAGGCACGGTGAGTCATTGTGTACATCGTGTACTAGTTTAGTGATCCTCCTACGGTTGAAATGGAAGACATTTCATCGAAATGAAACTCATGTGTTGACTAGAGCGCATGGGACTACATCCCAGATATGAAATCAAAATCGATATAAAAACATCCAGATAAAAATACATTCCAGATATAAATAAAAACCAACATACATCCAACATATACATACATCATTGATATACATACATACATCAAATTAAAGTATCACGCTTATATTTACATCCAGCATTTAGTCCCAGATATCAAGAAATTCCAGATATCAATTAATGCCAGATATATATACATCCAACTTATACAAACATAGATATAATTATATTCAACATGTATTTACATCTCAGAGTAAATACATCCAACTATACATACACCTCACATATAAATATATCCCAAATATAAATAGATACAACATATACAAACATCTCAGTTATAAATACATCCCAGATACATACACATACATCCCAGATAAAAATGCACATCAGATACCAAAACATCCCAGATTAAATTATTTACCAGATATATATACATCCCAGATATGAATACATCCAACATATATATACATCTCCGATATAAATGCTTCCAAATCCATACATCATAGATACAAATACATCTAACATATACATATAACCTAGATTTAAAAACATTTCAGATGTAAATACATTCAAAGTATTGTCGTACTAGGTATAACTAAGTCCAACGTATAAATACATCCTCGATACAAATACATACTAGAGATTTGGTGTAAACCCTGGGACAAATAGTGCGTACAATGATATACATGAGTGCCATAGGCGAATCTTGGTTTGAATGGGGCACTGTGTGTACATACGTGTGTTCGTAGGTATGCGTGTATGTCGTTATGAGCTACGTGCGACCAAAAAATAAGCTACGTGCGGATTTTAAAATCTAGGGGTTTAGGGATCAAGGGGGTGTAGGGTTTAGGGTTCTTATATCATTTTATAGCTCATAATCAAGGTCAGAATATAGGCATCAATTGGTGTTATAAATATAGATAAGAAATTGTTCTAAATATAGATCAATTGTATACACGACTTACTCGTTTTCGAGAAGTGGTTTCAGCGCTTCACAAACCACGCCGGCGCCAATCTCGTGAGCGTCGAATATCCACACTCCTGTGGGAACACGGGAAGAAAGGATAAATAATAAATACTGGTAAGGTATATCATTTGTACTCAAATGTCTACACTATTGTGGAAAACACGGGAAGAAAGGTCAAATATTAAGTACTGGTAAGCTATATCATTTGTATTCAAATATCTACACGCCTGTGATATCCACCAGAAGGAATGTTAAATAGCAAGTACCGGTAAGCTATATAGTTTGTACCTGAATATTACACTCCCGTGACACCCATGGGAAGTTATTTTAAAATACATTCAATAGTAAGCTATATCATTTGCACCTTAGTACCTACACTCCTGAGAGAGTACACAGGAAGTGGAATGAGTCATCTAAGGCATGTCAATGGTATCCAGACATACACACTGCTGTGGTATACACGGACGCAATCGGTACCATCTAAGCCAAATCATTCGGAACAGTGCGTATACTCGATGGTATTTGTGTACACAGCATGTAGATAAGACACATGTACAAAACATTGAACCCTAAACCCTAAAACCCTAAAACAAGGTAAATGATATATCACAAAACAGGCAGACGTTACAAACCAAATTGACTTGGTACTCAGATGCAGGTTACATTAACATAGCGTACGGCCGTCTGGGGTTCTTAGGGTTTAGGGTTTTAGGGATTGTGAGCAGCACGCAGAGATTAGCGGCACAGGTTATGTATAGTATAAATACGAGTGTGAAGAGGTGGTCGAGAAGAATAAATCAGTGTATGTGTTGGATGCAGACTAATCTGAAGAAGTGTGCAGATAGGTGTACTGGGTGATATCCATTTCGCTTATTTTAATGAATCTATATATATATGTATATATATATATATATATATATATATAACTAAAACTAATAAGCTTACACACACACAATATATATATATATATATATATATATAATATATATATATATATAGTGTGTGT
>NW_014036379.1:0-2665 GCF_001186125.1 Sphaeroforma arctica JP610 | reverse complement strand
ATATACTGCATGCAAAAGTAATCTACCCTGAATAATGGGCACGCATCACAAACACATATGTACATACCGGTGAAACTGCTCGAACAAGTTGATGGGCAGGAAAGTCAGTATTGTATATTTCGTAGTCCGCACTCTGTTGAGCGGGAACCCTTGTTCATCCATGAAGGTCTCATTATTGAGTTTAATTACTCGTTCGTCAGTGATATCCTCTTCCTCTTCCAGATCTGTGTGAACATAGATATGAACTTACACTCTAAGCTCAATCCCTCTACCAGTTTATCTACTCTATTTCATTAAGTCTTTGCTGATGAATACTATGAATACGTAAATTTGAGTGAATCCTGCCCAAAACTTTGATAGCGATTTCTATCTATAATTATGAGACTATCATCGCAAAGGCAGTACTAGTGATTCTGCACTTATATTAAATCTCCAAAGCTACCTCGCGAGGGTCTAATATAGTGTATAGTAAAGACCATATACATGTGTCTATACACTATTTAACAAGGGAACCCATGTTTTTTTTGGATTAGTCCCACAAGTTCACATACATATTCCAAGCATAGAACCACCTTAAAACAATATTCGTGCGTCAGATCGTGCCTGGAATATGTAGTTCTTACAAACAGGGTACGATTTATGAGTATCTGAGATCTGCTGCACAAATAACCACTCTACATTACCTTCCATGTTAATCGAGTCGGTGTCGTCATCAGACATGGTGGGGTTTGTGTTTGACGGGTCATTTTGTTTGGATGTTTTGCTCTTTGTGAGCCGTTTCATCAGCGCACTCATGATGTAGAATTTACGGATATATCACTAAATAAATATGTTTACTTTCGAATAGGGGTTGTTTACGTGCGGATACGGATACACCTTTCTAATTGACAACTTGTTTGACTATTATTCCGATTCAACTGCAGCATCTATTCTATCTAGCTGTGATAGTATCCTCATATATCTTGATACCCTTTTTTTATGATATCGTTTTGTATTTTGTGCACAGGGGAACACCTTCTCATACGATGGTGTGATCCACTTACAGCTACTACGACCTTACTTATTAGTTATTGCTTATCGCTCGCTCCTCATTTCGATAGAACTCCAAATGACTAATAGTAATAAATTGTGCAAAGACTTCTGAGCTTTTCCCATAGGCTGTTTTTACTGTGGTGGAGTCCGTTCCACTTTCTCCTTTGTCACCGACCTCGCGGCTCAGGTATCAGGGGCATTTTCCCCCTCGTTCTCTGAGAGAGATATAGAGAGATAGGAGCGAGACAAATCGAAAATTTCAAGCACAAGACTATTTATAGGATCATAGGATTATAAAGCCATTTCATTCGCCGTTGGCTTAGAGACGAGAATATTTGTATTTTTGTTAAATATTTCAAAATTTTACAGAATGGGGTTTTTTTCGGATAGTTTTTCTATTTAGAATCAGCCTTAAACAGCTGTTTTGGCGCGAAAACATGTATTTATTTACAGCGAGAATTCTCTAGCGGTTTTTTCAAGAAAATGTATGGGAGGGGTTTTTTTTAACTCTGTTTAATTTTGGGTTTTTTGGTTTGTTTTAAAAAATAAAGAAAACAATATGTACAGAGGGTTAAATTATGATTTAAAAAAAATACGTCTTACAGTGATAAATATATTTTTTCTTGAAACAATATAGTGGTTTGTCTATTGTTTGTTTTTACAAGAAAATATATAATATGTCTATACGGCATCAATAAATATAAAACTATTAACTCCTGGGCTCTGAGGCTCTGAGCCCGTGTATATTTAAACCGCATCCGGTACAACTTCATCCGCACTTAAAAACAGCACAGGTTCAGGCGTTAAAAGTTTTATGTTCGTTGGTGCCGTACAGAGACATTCGAACTTTTGAAATTCTTCTTGGCTTCTATCTAAATTCTACGATATTTTTTTTGGGCAAGAATACGGCTAAACTCAGCACTGTCAAGTGTCAGCAGTCACGCCTGTCAGCTGTCTCATCAAGGCCCTCGGGTCTCGGGATCCAGCTCAATGCACAGGGGTCACCTTGAGTCAGTCCGCTTATGTGTTAATAAATACATCTCGGATTCTCACAAGTAAATGTAGGAATCAATGCCGTATGTCTCGTTACAGTTTCAAGAAACCACAATGACTGAACACAGGATAGCAACCATTGATCAGTTGCACAAAGAAAAGGGCTTTGAAGCTGAGATCAACGGGCGAGAGATAGTATTGTGGAAAGTAAAGAATAAGGTGTACTGTATCGACAACAAGTGCTGGCATGCTTCGTCTCCTTTGCACTATGGAGATATTGAGGAGTACGATGGACGAACCTGTATAGTATGCCCGATGCATAAGTATATTATTGACTTGGCTACCGGAGAAGACATTCTAGTGATGGAAAGGAAAGGGCTGGCAAAGATATTCAATAAGAAACCACTCCTCGATATCGGGGTATGATGCGCTTATGTATGCATATCGGTGTTGGGATTGCTTTGATATGGTATTTTTCCCATATATATATATATATATATATGTATATATATATATATATATATATATATATATATATATATTATTTTATATATATATATATATATATATATATATATATATATATATATATATATATATATATATATATATATATATATATATATATATATATATATAT
>NW_014036380.1:0-2665 GCF_001186125.1 Sphaeroforma arctica JP610 | reverse complement strand
CACATGGTACAACTATAAGCATAAGCTACACACAGACACACGACACACAACTTAACCATGTACATGGTACAACTATAAGCATAAGCAACACACAGACACACAAACACACGACACACAACATAACCATGTACACGGTACAACTATAAGCTACACACAAACACACGACACACAACTTAACCATGCACATGGTACAACTATAAGCATAAACTATACACAGAGACACGACACACAACTTAACCATGTACACGACACAACTATAAGCATAAACTACACACAGAGACACGACAAACAACTTAACCATGTACATTGTACAACTATGAGCAAAAGCTACACACAGACACATGACACACAACTCAACCATGTACATGGTACAGCTATAAGCATAGGCTACAAACAGAGACACGACACACAACTTAACCATGTACATGGTACAGCTATAAGCATAAGCTACACACAGAGACACGACGCACAACTTGGCCATGCACATGGTACAATTATAAGCTACACACAAGCACACGACACACAACTTAACCATGCACATGGTACAACTATAAGCTACACACAAACACACGGCACACAACATAACCATGTACATGGTACAACTATAAGCTACACACAAACACACAACACACAACTTAACCATGTACATGGTACAACTATAATTATAAGCTACACACAGAGACACGAGACACAACTTAATCATGTACATGGTACAACTATAAGCATAAGCTACACGCAGAGACACAACACACAATTCAACCATGCACATGGTACAACTATAAGCTACACACAAGCACACGACACACAACTTAACCATGCACATGGTACAACTATAAGCTACACACAAACACACGACACACAACTTACTCATGCACATGGTACAACTATAAGCTACACGCAATAAAGCCCTTTAGGCCTCATACAAGGTATAGTACATACATGAAATTGGATATTAGACGGCTCGTACACTAGGGCCCTCTCCTCCGCGCTCTTGGTTGAGGAGAAGTGGGCGGAGGGTGGTAAACGACCTGCCTGTTGCTGGTGTTGCTGCTGGTGCTGTTGTTGTTGTTCGCGTCGTGATAAGATCTGTAACAGAACAGAATCACCAGAGGTATGAGTGGGGCCGAATGACGCCGCATATGCGGCAGAGAGGGTAGTTGGCGCGAGAAGGAGTGCGCATGTCTTCGTGTGTCGTAGCCGACGACTATGCCATGTCACTGATTACGCTCTAATAACCACACCCTACGGGTGGTACACCAAGTGCGTATACATACATACATGTGTGTGTGCTTGTAATGTTGTGAATAGCCCCATGGAGTGTGTATAAAATGGGAGATTTAGGATGGTACACAACGCGACATTACCGTGGTGGAAGTTAGAATCATATATGGGTACACCGTTGCAGACACCCCTGCCTGCATACACACACACACACACACACACGCACACGCGCACACACACACACACACACACGCACACTCACACACACTCTCACATACACATACATACATATACATATATATACATATATATATATATATATATATATGTATGTATACACACACACACACATATATATATATATATATATACAAATACATATAACCATCAGTAGATACACAAATACCTGCTTCCTTTTGTCGCGGGGGACGATACTAGTAGGGAGAACATGAGGCACAGTGCTTCCCGTGTGGTGTGCGAGTATACGGCACATGTGTAATGCCATCACAAACTCGTCTCGATCTAGTTCACGAGTTTTCTCGATGTCACACAGCTTCCTGTTATTCACGATGAAGAAAGTGTGTGCATACGCCAAAAGATGGGGTATCAGAAGCTCGAAGGTTAGGCATTGAAGTGATGCTATTCATAAACATCTGGTCAATCCAATGACATCGAGATTGGACAAGAAGCATTTGGCGTATCCCACACAGTCTGTTATACAGATTGGTTCAAGCAAATATGTATGATGGCATATAAACGTATCCATGTATATATGTTTAGATTTTACGTCTTGATAGATGGTACCTACATGCCCATACTCTTGCGAAAAGTACACATAAAAGCGTGCAGATGTTCACAACCATTTGGGTTCACTAGAACAGTAGTGACGAAGATAAGTTCTACATTAGAATGGCAACCGAATTCGAACCGTTCAACTGAGATACACTTCGGCAAGTAGTTTGTACCTTGGACAAAACAATATAAACGCTTGACAAATCGTTTTCAAATTACGCCAGGGCAAACTCAAAAAACCATTGATTGTCTACATGTAGGTGCATGTGCAACCGGTTGTGTGTGGAGGACATACCACACTCTCTGAATGGTCTCCAGCGGCAGTCGAGACTTGGTAAAAAGCTCACGCATGACGGGATCATCAACTACAGATGAGGGGGTTAGATTCAATATTCAGAAACCAATGGATAAGTACTTGTACTCGCACAGGAAAAATATATAACATATTTGCGCATTTCCAAAGAGTGATAGAGAACGATATGAAAATCGGACCTTACGCAACCTTGTGCGTGCATGTCTGCCGGTTAGTAACACCCACACCCACACCCACATATATATATACACACACACACACACATATATATATATATATATATATATATAGTTAGTTAGAGAGAAACAAGAAATAGAAATAGTGCGGAGTACTACGTAG
>NW_014036381.1:0-2666 GCF_001186125.1 Sphaeroforma arctica JP610 | reverse complement strand
CCAACGAGCACAGACGGTACGCGCGATGTCACTCCAACACACACACACACACACACACACACACACACACACACCACGGCACCCCACCCGCCCACCTAATCACTCATACACGTACATACATGTGTACACATTCACACACAATCACACACACGATCAATCACACACACACACTAACTCACACCTCACTTACGTAAACACCCAACAACTAACACCCATTCACTCACAAATTCGCGCGCACGCGCTCACACACACACTCCTCACACACACATATACACTCCTCACACACAAAATCTCATATCACATCCATGCACCCACACACCCACACATTCACACACACGCCCTCACCCACACTAACTCACCCACACCCACTCATACCAACACACTCACAAACATTACCTCAATACATACATACACACATACATACAACCAAGACAAAGCCAGACGCGACAGCTTCAACCGCTGCTTTGAGTCTAAACCAATCCGGCTCTGTGTTATGATTGTAACGAATACGTACATGTTCACATTGCTCAACTACTGCACCTTGGATCTTTTCTCCAGCATGCAAAAAACTCACCGTATTCTCACCCGTCTATGACACATCAATAGATGCTCCCCATTTGCTGTTGAAGTACTACTTCCTAATTTCGGTACAAACTAAGTCATCGCGCTTGTTGGTTCTGTCTATGATAGTTCCGATCCAGGCCAACCAGTACTTACCGAGTGCATTCATGGTCTGGTGCGGCATTGGCTTACCCCCATCTTCGCTCCTCGACCGAGTTATGGATTTCGTACTCTGCACTAACATATTCCACGGCACTACACGGTGCAGTTCCTTTGTCAGCACCGGCCTGAATTGACTCAGCGCATATCCTCCATCGTCGATTCGCTTGGCCCAAGCTTCAAACAAAAATTTACTGACCACTGTAAGCTTCGATATATATTTCTATGTTTTAAACTATGTTATATAAACTTGACAACGTCTTTGTGTCTCCAACTCACGTAGTTATGTGAAGGACACTTTAAATTAGAGAGTCGACATTTGTTAAGTCAAGCTTAACGCACCCGTTAAAGAATTTAAACATACACCAGTCAGTTATTGCAATCTTCCTGTTTTGTATAATTAAGTCCATAATTATATCGGTAAAGTGCGGAATCATATCCTTTGCTTCACCTTCCCGAGGTTTAGGTATCTTTAACATGTTATCATCTGACTGATCTTTATTTGGGTCTAGCCCATTAGGCAGACCAGTGAGAGTTATACCTAAACTGAGAAATTCAGTCATACTTATAATTAAATCTTATTTCTGAGACATGTCAATAACGATTAGATGAGTCTTTACTGTAAACTTCGATGGAAATTACTAGGTTTCAAACTATATTAAAAGGCCGTATTTCTATATTACTTCTCTTTTATCTGACAACAGTATGTGTGCATAGTCAATGGCTTCTTCGCAAGTGGTAACTTTGCTATTTCCCAAGATTAAATTAGTTGTTTCTTTATGGATAGCCATATCTATAGCGTAGGCTACTCGGCGTGAGACAGCAGACTTCAGCCCCTGGATCAAAAAGTCCTATAACCTTTTCTCCATTTACATAAACGGTTTGAAATATACGTTCATCTCCTTTGGGTTAGATTTTATTGATTTTTTTCCTCATAATCTTGCTCTAGTGCACACATATGGAAGTGTCAGTGCTTAACTTGGGACGTCCGGTATGTCCTTGCAATCATCTTTGTGCCAACCGTTAGTACCCTTGCAAGTAGTACACTCTTTCATATAGTGTCCAAAGTTTGGCTTGCCTGGTGCACACTTAACAAGAGTCGTGTTTACCATTCCACTTACCATCACGTTTAGTGAGGTTGTAACCACACTTCTTGCAAGGTGTTCTCTCCTTCCTTTCACCCTTTGGTTCAGTAGAAGTAGAACCTTTATCACCTCCAGTAGTAGTGCGAGGTTTCTTAGTATTACACGCAGTGTTATTCTCTATCGCGGAACGCTTAGTGGGCTGGGTAAAGCTTGAGGTACTAAGTACTCTAGTAGATGGGTTGGTATTCTTTGGAACTATCTTTTCAAAGACAGACCAAGGCATAGATTGCAAATCACCATAGGCGATAATATCATCATTGACCTTCTTAAAAAGGTTAGCCCCCAGAGTCTCCATCATCTGACAAATTAATATATTTTTGCCAGTATAGGTACGTCCTCCCATCCGAGTGTTCATATGTGTCATGTGAGCTAGAGCACCTCGAACAGTAATATTATTTGCAAAGGACTTGCGAGACTCTAGAAGTTCACGGTCACGTGCATCTTCGAAGAAGGCGTTAAGTATATTCTCACGCAACTGGCGCCAGGGTAGGGCTTTCCAGTTGGGCTCATGGGCCTTCAAGGTAGTTTTCCATTCCTCTGACTCACAGAAATGAATAAAGGAATTCATCATCTGCTTATCCCTATGGCTGGCAGACTCCTTAAGTTGGTCAAAGGCCTTCAGTGTCTCCACTGTACTCTCATTAGTAGAGAATTTGACCTCAACCTTTGCGTTACCTAGCTGCTTTATAAAATTTAGTTCGAAGCGTTGACGAGGCTCACGCTCAGTGCTATGAGCTGCTAGTGCCAAGAAGTCTAGTTCCTTTCTCTTGTTATCGATTAGATAGCGAATGTGATCCACTT
>NW_014036382.1:0-2667 GCF_001186125.1 Sphaeroforma arctica JP610 | reverse complement strand
TGTATTGCTGTTTTCACGAGGCATACCTAACTTTACTAAAAGTCTCATGTCGTTTATTTATTTTGAGATTTACACGATACTTAGAATTTACCTACCTGTTTATTTATTCTAAGGCGTTAATATCGCCTTCATATACTGAATCTTATAGCGAGGCCGAGAAATTTAAGACTATGGAGTTTGTTTAAGACTTTAAAATTTAAGACTTTAAAAAGCTGCGGTTGTGACCGGTACTATTTTGTCAACACATAGAGGATGACGATTTTTTGATGTGTACAATGTACGAGATGCTATCAACGGCATCAGACCTAATAAAGTCAAGGCCTTTGAGTTCTGACACTATATGGATGTTCCACTGGCTGCCAGCCTGTTTCAGTCCGGAAAGTCCACGTTCTAAACAAAGAGTATGGAAAGGCTTGTAATCCTTCAAGTCAAGACTGTCAGCCGGACGATACATATAAACCGGCGTGTCGAGAAAGGAGTATAAGTAAGCAGTGTTCACATCAATGTGGAAGACATAGAAATAGATAAAAGAAACATGGGTGAGTGTAATAAGCCGGGTCTCTACATTAGACTCTATGTATAAACGTACTCTTAAGCAGTACGCAAATTATAAACGTTTTTTTTTTTTTTTAAAGATAGGATTTTATGAGTCTCTCAGATTCGCCCCAGAATAGAGCGACAATAAAACACTAAACTTCGGCGGAAACAGTACTGAGAGGATTATATATAGGCAGTGTTTCAGCCTCACAATCCCTTAATGTATTGCTGTTTTCACGAGGCAAACCTAACTTTATTAAAACGTCTCATTTCGTTTATTTATATCGATATTTACACGATATAGAATTTAACTACGCGTTTATTTATTCTAAGGCATTAGTATCGCCTTTATTAGACCGAATCTTACACATTTTAAAGTTAGCAAAAGTATTAATTACTTAGACTACTTAAGCGTAAAGGTAAGTTAACTACCACAACATTTTTTTTCTCTTGTCAAGAGACAAGCTAGTAATCATAAGTTACGATTAAGACCAGGAAGGACAACACTCCTTCTAAAAAGCGTAGAGCTGAAAAAATGAAGATGGAGAGAGAAGTCGCTATCGCTGCCGCAGCTAAAACTGCTGCACAAGCAACCGACGCCGCTGCTGATGCATTTAAGTGCACTGTAGCCAAAGCACTTGCCTCTAACAATTATAGTCAAAAAGACAATGGTTCAGATAAGGAAGTAGCCACTCCGCTTAAGGAGACTACTCCTTCTGACAGAGCCCGAGGGCCAACTATAGCCTCAACTTCAAAGCCTGCATTAACGAAGCCAAAAAGTGAGACAAGGGATACGTCGCAAGACGCCCCAACCCATTCTTCTGACGAAAATCAGAAAGGAAAGTCCCCAATTATGAGGGCGTCCCCAATTATAGGGGACAAGGACAAATCTCAGAAGGAACCTATTATGGAACCAGAAGAGGAGGCAAGCTCAAGTAGCAAAACCGAGTCTACGTCCGAAACTTCTAAGCCGAAGCACATAAGTAAGTTAATTACTAAATACGCTGATCTTAAGAATCAGTTAGCTACTATTATGAAAGACTTGAGTGTCGAGCATGTAGATCAATTAGAAAGATCGGGAAAACATACACAGCGCTTACGCAAGCATGTACACGCCCATTCAGAGTTATATTCCGAAGTTAGACGCTAACCTGAAACGTCCCGATATAACAAAGGACAAGGAACAGCGATGGTACGAATTCCTGGTTATGCATGTGTTCTGTAAGAACATAGGGAATAACGACCGTGAGAGTCTGTACACCGAGTTGCGACGTAAACACACGACTGAGGCTAGAGACAAGGGACATGAAACAAATTTTCATCTATCTCGACTTACATGCGAGCAGTTTTATGATACTGTATCCACTCTTTTTCCCGCACATCGAGTAGCATCGAAGGGAAAAGCGGCTGTTAAGAAGCCGCGGAAGCTCACCAATCATGGGTACGTATCCAGGAAGACCTCAAACGAGAGACCCCAACATACACGTGCTCGCGAATTAACTTTCACAACGCGACCCAATAAACGGGCACGCGCAGGAGCGAAGGACATGGAACTTCCATTTAAGGAGATTAAGAAATGTGCCGACGCCCAGTGTGGGTATGACATGTACCAGTTAACCCCTAACGGTTATTGGAATGGTAGACATGCATCCACATGTACACACTTTCTTACTAAACACCAAGTCTTGTGATTGAAAGTCCAACATTAAGTTGGAGTGACGGTACTACCAGGTACAATCATTACACAGACAATACAACGACTCTTTAGATGAGTGTGTAATAATCCCTGTATATTGCAATGTAAATAAAATCCTTGCGTTGATTGATCCTGGTTCAGAAATTTCATGTATATCCGATCGCTTTGCATTAATGAAAGATATCGAAAGGAGAACACAAACAACTCATCTCATTTTAGCTGATGATAAAACTGCTACATGTGATATTTAAAATCTCCCTGTCCGATGATAGGAGTATCACTACTCAAGCTGTGATAGTTAAGATGTCACAGAAGTACGACATTTTAGTCGAAATGAGTGATTTACTCACTCTAGGTATAACCGTAACTGGACTACCAACTAACATAGGTCCATTAAGGGATTAATCAGACGATAACTGTCTGAATCCATATAT
>NW_014036383.1:0-2667 GCF_001186125.1 Sphaeroforma arctica JP610 | reverse complement strand
ATATATAGAACTAAAACACATTTTGGTATGACTTACCGTGACATTTATGATATTGTATATATTTTCATTTTACTAAGGGTATATTTGTCACTGACAGCTTTCCAAATTTTGCGACACTATCGCCTCTTGGTTTTTATAGTTCTATTACGAACACTTCATACTACTAATTGTACAGTTTTTTCATCAAGATGTTTCTCAAATTATAATCTCTCCCCAACCTTGAAAATAAATATAGGCTGAATCCAATGAAATTATGAGCGGCATACAATTCGGGTTAGGAGTGGCGATAGGGTCGATCACACCCAAGGAACAAAAAGATATACTAATGAAGGACTTCAAAGAGGTCCAGAGCACCTGGTGCCCGAGAAATGGGACACAGTTCACCCCGGCGCACAGTCAACCAGATTTCTCATTCATCACATATGCACCCAAAGCCTTCAGGTGAGCGAATATAGGGCCGCACAGACTGGCGGGTTTATGTTGTGTGCATACGAGCGACTACTATCGGGATCTGCAGTGTTTTCGTATCCTACTTTCAGCCAGTTATGTTTGTAGGTGTATTTCGTATAGGTATGTGCTGCTTGTACGAAAGAGTTCGTATCATATTTAAAGCCTGTTATGGTTGTATATGTAGTTTCTATCGGCATGTGCTGTGTGCACGGAAACTATAGGCAGTTGAGCGTGGGCATGTGAGTATCCTGTAGCGCCCGAGTTCTTAGCGAGTCCGGTTCTTATACCTGTTTTCATTTTAACTCTATGAAAATTCTGAACCTATGAATTACAGTACTACCCTGTGATGCACCCATGAATTACAGTTCTACCCTGTGATGTACCTATGAATTACATTACTACCCTGTGATGTACCTAAGAATTACAGTACTACCCTGTGATGTACCTATGAATAACAGTACTACCCTGTGATGTACATATGAATTACAGTACTACCCTGTGATGTACCTATAGATTACAGTACTACCATGTGATGTACATATGAATTACAGTACTACCCTGTGATGTACCTATATATTGCAGTACTACCCTGTGATGTACCTATGAATTACAGTACCAGCCTATGATGAAGGTTTTAGTATCCGTGTGTGTACGTATGGTTAATGACCTTTTGTGCTATGTATGTTCTATCGCTTGCGTATTGTTTGATATGGGGATTAGTTGTGTGTAGCCTTTCTCGATCTGTTGTAGGCCTAATTGTCCGTCTTCGCGTCTTCACTGTCAATCTGTGAGCATGGACTGGTTAAGGCCGAGTTCCTCTCCTATTTGTTCCGACGTTATCGTGTGTCTCCGTTGCAGTTATCCATTTTGCAATGATTATACGCATTGATGTACGAGTGAAATAGCCGCGGAAGTGTTAGCTGGATCCCTTTGATGTGCAGGTGCTCTTATTATATCTACCTCGTGACTGTGTCATATATCCATCCTTCAGTACGCCAATGTATATTATTCCTAATACAGGCATATGTTAGAATCGGAAACTTATCGATTCAGAGTATCTTTATATAACTTTTTTATATGGAATAATGCATGATTATAGCTGTAGCAGGTCTTGACGTGGATATAATAACTATTATTAGAATACACAGGTACTTGTTTACCTTTTTTAGAATATACAGATACAGCCTACTAATATATCCTTTTGCACGACATGCGACTGTCAGACTACCCTCACACCCTCAATCCCGCAGCCCTTTTCCACATCCCGTGCGTACCACTTAGCAGCACGCTACTGTTGAGACTTAACGCCACAGTATAAAGCATCTATTCCTAGCACCTCTGCGTGAATGAGAAGGCGAGCAATACAACACGGCGTGTGCATACCCCACCCTCCCATAAATACATGCCACACCACACACGAAGGATTGACATAGACATCACACCACCTCACCACACACGAAGGATTGACACAGACATCACACCCCCTCACTACACACGAAGGATTGACACAGACATCACACCTCCTCACTACACACGAAGGATTGACATAGACATCACACCTCCTCACCACACACGAAGGATTGACATAGACATGACACCTCCTCACCACACACGAAGGATTGACACGTACATCACATCCCCTCACTACACACGAAGTTTTGACACAGACATCACACCACCCCATCGCACCACTGCAGATACTTCCGAGACGCTTACGGGATCAAACCTGCGGACTTCTTGCTGTCTTTGTGCACGTCACCTCTGCAGGAACTCAGCAATCCAGGCGCCAGTGGCAGTCTGTTCTATCTGTCGCCAGACGACAACTTCATCATCAAGACCGTCTCCCACAGCGAAACTACGGCTCTAACCAAGATGTTGCCTGGTTACTTTCTTGTACGTCAGCTCTGTGATATCGTAACCATAACCCCGTGATATATCAGCACTTGTCTGTTCCGTGCTATGTTATCACTTGCCTGTTCCCGTTTGGTTCTGTTCACCTTTCTTCCTCCCCTTACAAAGCTGTGGCCAGTTTACTTTCTTGTTCGTAAGACTTTGCCTGGTTACTTTCTTGTTCGTGAGCTCTGTGATACCGTAACCATAACCCCGTGATATATCATCACTCACCTGTTCCGTGCTATGTTATCACTTACCTGTTCCCGTTTGGTTCTGTTCACCTTTCCTCGTCCACTTAGAAAGTACCATTCTGAGTCGGAGACA
>NW_014036384.1:0-2668 GCF_001186125.1 Sphaeroforma arctica JP610 | reverse complement strand
ACATGCAAATCGGTCGACCTTCTGCATGAAAGTAATCATATCGCCTTCTATATAGTATACCCCTATCCTTCATATACAAACACAACCACATAAATATTTTAAAAGACAGCTACATGCGGCAGGCATATACCCTTCTAGTAGAGAGTGACACTGTATGAGTCGTCCTAAGTGGGTTTTTTTAGTAATCTGAAGATTGTACATCTGTGACGTTGAACTTGCTGTCTGAGACGTTGAACTATTTATTTATTTACTGTATTTTAACACCATGGCATTAAATACTAATACATCACTTCAAAGAAGTCAAGAATGCTACAAATGTTATATATCTCCAATCAAATTAGCAAATCTAAATAATTAACACCTTAGCCTGCAGCCCTGAGGGCTGAACGCTGAGGCCCTGAGGAGACCTGACCTTGAGGCTTGAGCCTCTGAGTCTGAAGTCTAAAACTGAGTCTGAGGCTCCGACTCCAGAGCCCTGAGCCTTGAAGGCTAAAATAAAAACAAACTTTTGACATAGCCCTCTGAATTATACACTTTCGAATCAACATACGTTTACGTTTAGCGTATATAATAAGTGATGGCTCGATGGACGCTATAGGTGCATAGGAATGTCTTTATACGGAATGAAATTATTAACCACCTCAGGCCCAGTTTCATACCAGTCTCATACTTATACTTTTTCGAGTTTACTTTGCTTTTAAGATGTAATTAGCGTGATTTTAGCCCATTTATTGCACATGTTGTATTAGTTCTTTGTCGGCCTCAGAGGAGAGGTCAACGTATGTTAGACACCAATAGTGTCAACTGTAAAACCATGGGCAAATCCGAAGTAATAGCTAAGACAGACGACGCCCATATACATGTGTCTAACTGCTAACATATGTCAAGCCCTTAAGACCGACAAGGACCTAACATAAGTGCAACAAATGGGTTGTATCCGCGCTACAATATCTAACATTTAAGTCGAGCGCTTTCAGCCGACAGATAACAAACAACCCGACAGAAAACAAACACATCTTACAAGTGCTTAAAATCACGCTAATTACATTAATACACCTATATTTAAGCAAATTAAACTCGAAAAAGTTCAAGTATGAGACTGGTAGGGTTTTAGGTTTTAGTAACCCCCCATATACTATTAAAGTAGGATGCTATGCTGCCAGAAAGGTCTGTTAGGTATGGATGGACTTGTATAAGGCTGACGTGTGGCTAGATTGACCCAGTCCTGGTATGAGATGGAATACTTCATAACTTTTAAACTAATAGTCCGTTCGGAATGAGATTAAGCGTACGTTTATTACTCGTCAATACGAAGGATTTGAGTTGTCTAACTATCAATGGGATTGATTTTTTAAGATACCTCTGGGTCAACCACTATAGTGAAAATCTCCCATCGCCTAAAGCCAAATTGTTTTGTTCACCACTCCTATTTGATTGTTTTTGTTTTGTTAAAAAAAAGCTACAAAAAGATGTCGATTTCCCACAATTGCTTGACTCGTATACACGTCTATCAAGCAAGTAAATATGTATCTATAAAGCGTTTCCGTTCAACTTAAAAAAAAAAAGGTATGTTTTCCTTTTACGGAATTCATTTTCAGGTTAAGGACTCAGCCACTCATCAGGGCCTCGGCCCTCAGACCTCAGTATGCCTCAGGGACAGGGTCTCAGGGTCGTGCTGGAAAGTTGAACGTAAACGCAAACATAGTGATGAATTGTATTTAGCACTATATGTACGTTCAACTTTTACACGCAACAACCATTGGCTAAACGTTTCTAAAAAAAACAAGAATTGAACTGACGAGGATACTTTATTAAAATTAAAAATAGTCCGAACTCCGGAAACCGGACATATCACTGTGTTTTTTTACAAAACAACCCCTCAATTTTCGGTTTATATTTTTCTTAAACAATTCTCTGTGGTGCACTGGTGTAGCACACCCAAAGAATTTTTGTTTCTTGATGTGATTTATTATAAAGAACTAAAATATATATATTTGTTTTAAAACAAACCAATTTGTGAAAAAACCAAAAATCATTTTATAGCGAGAAAAAAAAACGCAATCTATATACGAAATTACTCACCTTCGGCTTCGTCAGGTGATGACGGGTTTGGAGTTTGCCTTTGGACGATCTGGAGTTCTGGACTCACAGACAGTGACAGACATCGAGACTACGAGAGAATTTAAGTACAGACGCAGACAATATAGAAACAGGCGGCAAGTTGTACGTTAAGCACAGAAAGCGATACAAAACATACTTAAAAGCATCACCTGCGACGACACCGAACTTTGTACTTGAATTGGATTGGCGAAGTAGCTACAGACATTCTTCACGATGGAGGCTGACTCTTTATACCCGTTCAACGGAGAGTGCAAAAAGGAGCTGTCCTTTCCCGAGAAGGTGGTTATAAATGTCTTGGACATGTCACACGAGAACTGGTACAAAGCTGAGTACGAAGGCGTCATAGGATATATTCCCAGCAACCACATACAGATGAAGGATCACAGGTATATAACCCAAGAGATCTTACATGCATTTGGTTAGAGTGGTACTTCGTTCTTGTATCGGTTGAGAGGTGTTGAAAATGCACATGGTTAAGGATTTTTTCTATTGTAATCTTCAGCAACGAGTGCGAAGGCGTCGTTTCTGCTAATATATATATATATAC
>NW_014036385.1:0-2668 GCF_001186125.1 Sphaeroforma arctica JP610 | reverse complement strand
AACTTTTTTTGTTCATGTTTATATATATTTGTATATGCCACCTGTATATCAAAAGCGTTCTCTTTCCGAGTTTATACATTTTAGTGTGATATATTTGTGTTTAAAATGGACCTACTTGAGTCGTCACTAACTTTATAGGCGACGTGCTGTTTTTAATAAAGAAGTAAATACAATGCAAGTCGGGTTTCTAATTACAGTATTTAATATCTGATAATTATACTTACACTTTAGTTACCACCCGTGGTCACCTCTGCCTTCTGCTTAAATGCCGCGTCATTTTCTGCGTACGCTTTTTCAATCTGCTCATGGAACACTTTGTACACGTTGTTTCGCTTCATCTTCAACGTGGGGCCCAATAAGTCCGCAGGAATATTCAAATCTTCCTCAAGCCAAATCCAAAATCTAGGTGTCGCGGCGCGTGATATAACGAGCTCAGCGCCCTCCTTTAACCCAGCATCTATCTCTCTCTTGATGACCTCACATTGCTTTGCAGCAGAGTATGTGGCGGCCTTGCTGCCAACGCTCTTGGTCCATTGCAGCGATACTCCCTCGAGCTGATCCGTGGGCTTCATCGTAGCCGGGTCCATCTCCACACACAGGGACACCAACATTCCCATATATGGCTTGCGTTCACCAAACACCACACAGTTGCTAAGATACGGCATGGCCTTCTTCATGGCCTTTTCGACGGGCAAAGGGGCCACATTCTCACCCCCCGCACCAATAATCAGTTCTTTAATGCGGCCTGTGATGCTCACAAACCCTTCTTTGTCGATGGTACCCTGATCACCGCTTGCTAAGTAGCCATCCTCGGTGAGTGCATCTGCGCTCTTCTCTTCATTCTTGAGGTATCCCATAAACACATGTCGGCCGGTGAATTGGACCTCCTGAGTTTCAGGATCAATACGAAGCTCGCTGCCGGGAATTTTGCGACCGACTGAACCCTTTCGGTAACCAAGATTGGGTGTGCAGATAGAGGCTGGTCCGCAGTTTTCGGACTGTCCATACACTGAATATAAAAATATCAATTTACATTTTAGCATGCGGGCATGTGGACACATGATATCATATTCCTTCGATGTAGTATATTGAAACAATTACAGACTCTTCGTTCGCACACGAGGCGACTATAATAAAATGACAAATACTAAACAAAGTTTCAATAACGAAGTAGACTTGCAATGTACCATACCTTCGAGCAAAGGTATGTCCAATGCCGCAAACAAGTCCAAAGTATCCATTGAAATAGGTGCTGCACCAGTCACGCACAAACGGCAATGATTCAGACCCAGGGCTGCTCTGACCTTGCTGAATACCAGCGCGTTCGCCAGACTATATCCCAAACCTCCTGTAGGATTTGTGAACTTTGACTCGCCGGCAGCGGTTAGACCCTCTCGGCTGGCCGTACGCTGAAAGCCCACGCCTTTAGCCCACGAGCCAATCTTGAGCTTGAGACCTGTGGATTCGGCACCCATCGCGCGTAGTTTAGCGGCGATCTTCTCCCATACACGTGGTACTCCCATAAGGATGGTAGGTTGTACGGCAACGAGCGACTGACCAAGTGTGCCACTCTTTAAGGCATCTGGACGGGCAAAGGTGGCATGACCGCCCAGAATACAGGGAAATCCGAAGTCGAGCATCTGAGCTGCAATATGCGACAGTGGCAGATAAGATAGAACGCGATCACCTGGACCGATTCCATTCATTGTAAGCGCTGCGGTCTTTGTGGTAAAGACCATGTTATCGTGACTGATCATGACTGCTTTAGGTACTCCTGTTGTGCCAGAAGTGTAAACCAGTTTTATGCAGTTGCCGGCGACCTGCGCATTCTTGCGTTCATTAACCTCAGCTAAATGTGTATCGTTCTTGTCCAATGCTATGAATTGCTTGTACTCGTAGAGAGTCACTCCATGTTTGCGAAAGGCCTCTTTGCGTGCACTGACGTCCTCTGGATTCATATTATAGACCACTATTACTTTCAAATCAGAAAGACCGCCCTCAATAGCATCATCCAAAATTTTCTGATACTTCATCAGTTGCATTTCGCCTTCGACCACCACAGTATGCGCTTCACTATGCGCTGCTTGGTACTGACATGCCTCCGCACTGGAGGTCTCGTATACCCCGGCACTGATACCAAAGGCCATCATAGAACCCATATCTGCGGAGACCCATTCAACACTATTAAAGCCAATTATATTTACCGCCTTGTGTCGAGGAAAACCGCACGCTACCAACGCCTGGGCGAACTTCTGTGCCTCCGAGTAAAACTCTTTGTGCGAATATGTTTTGTTCGATTCGCTTGTGCAGTAGCCTGTGTCTGCCTTGGTTTGAGTGAAGGTGGTGTAGGCTGGCTCGTCTCCGTGGTCGTCTAGGATTGTTTTATTCGCCTCCCAGAAGGTTTGAACGGGAATCTTATCATCGTCATCAGTGCGGATGGGATAGACATCGCTGGCTTTTGTTACGAAGCGCTTGACCATTTTGTTTAATCGTGTGGATTCTGAATGTGTTGTTCCACTGTGCACACACAAACAAAACGCGTCCCTACTTTTATCTCTTTTTCAATTAGGTAGACGCATGTCAACGGCGGAGAACACCACCGGAAGGCGGAAACCCTCAGAAATCAGACGGCCACTGACCACTGTTGGGTACAAAACTACCAAAAAAA
>NW_014036386.1:0-2670 GCF_001186125.1 Sphaeroforma arctica JP610 | reverse complement strand
CCAAACATAAAAGAGTTGGTCTAGTTCTATTAATAGAGCTTTATTTACTTTCCAATTTTATTTATATCTGAATACTTCGGTAGCGAGATGGCTCAACCGAATANAGGTTTCTAGGGACTATTAACGTTACCTAGTTGATCCTCCGATCAGCCAACCAGATGTGCCAGTCTGATGAAGGCTAAGTCGGTAATTCTGGATAAGTGGCATGTTATTGGTTAAGACAATAACTAAAGACATCAAGAGTTTTTTCTTTTTTCTTCTAAAGATAGTTTATGAGTCTCTCGGACTCGCCCCAATGAAACATACCATAGTTTCTAATAGAGCGACAACGAAACACTAAATAAAATCTCTTCGGCGGAAACAGTACTGAGAGGATTATATCTAGGCAATGTCTCAGCCTCACAATCCCTCAGAGTATTGCTGTTTTAACGAGGTATACCTAACTTTACTAAATGTCTTATTTCGTTTATTTACTTTGATATTTTCACGATACTTATAGTTTACCTACACGTTTATTTATTCTAAGGCGTTAATATCGCCTCGAGAGACCGAATCTTACACATTCTAAAGTTAGCAAAGGTATTAATTACTTAGACTACTTAAGCGTATAGGTAGATTAACTACCACACAATTCTTCTTGTCCAAGCTAGTCCTTTAGAGACAAGCTAGTAGAAATAAGTTAAGATTATGACCAAGAAAGACAATACTCCTTCTAAGAAGCGTAAAGCTGAAAAGAAGAAGATGGAGAGAGAAGCCGCTAACGCTGCCGCAGCTACTGCTGCCGCAGAAGCAACCGCTGCCGCTGCTGATGCGTTTAACCGCACTGTAGCCGAAGTACTTGCCTATGACAATAATAGTCAAAAGGACAATGCTTCAGATAAGGATGTAGCCACTTCGATTAAGGAGACTACTCCACTGACAGAGCCCTAGGGCCAACTATTGCTTCAACTTCAAAGCTTGCATTTACGAAGCCAAGAAGTGAGACAAGGGACACGTCTCAAGACGCCCCAACCCATTCTTTTGACGAAACTCAGAAAGGAAAGTTCCCAATTATAAGGGAGTCCCCAATTATAGGGCACAAGGACAAATCTCAGAAGGAACCTATTATGGAACCAGAAGAGGACGCAAGCTCAAGTGGCAAACCCGAATCTACGTCCGAGACTACTAGCCAACGCGCATAAGTAAGTTAATTACTGAAAACGCTGATCTTAAGAATCAGTTAGCTACCATTATGAAAGACTTGACTGTCGAACATGTATAGATCAGGAAAACATACACAGCACTTACGCGAGCATGTTTCCCCGGGCATTACTGAAGCCCTACAGAAGTGGATAGAACGTCGACAGGCAATTACGCCCGAAGAACGTAAAGACTCAAGCGCTACACCTGTGGCATATGATCCAGATGCGCTCAGCGTATCTATACCTTACGAGGTACTACCACCAGAACTTCAGGCTAATTACTCGCCTGTTCTGACACCCGGCCGTGAGTCACCCGTCCTTGAGGGTATTAAAGACCCAGAGACAGGTAGAAATACTCCGCCACTTTTACCCAATTGGGATTACAATCGTCGGAAACCAGTTAAGACTGGGTATGTTATCCAGACGATGAATCACCCAAGATTATAATACCAACCACTATCCGAGGAACAGAGCACCGAAAGGCCTCGACCATGGATTTTACAAGGGGTAATAAACACCCACGTAAACGTGTTAACGAAGTCGAATTTAATCGCTTCGATCGCACAGCACTACAACAACCCACAGAGGATTTTTACTTTGACGAGGTGACCGAACTTAACAAATCGGTCGACGATTACACCATTAAAATGGAAATCGCCAACGATGCGTATCATGTTGATGATGTAGCATACTTTGCGAATAAAAATTGCGATTAAACAAAAGCGCATTGATCAGTTACTTCAGGCCCAACGTGGACAAGACCACAGGGACAACCAGAAGTACAAGAGACAGATCAGTCGACTTAAGTCAAACTGGGATGCCAACAGTAAGTAGGTCGAGTTTATAAACAACCATGACCTTGACACGCCAACCCGTACGCTTAATGCGTTTACGGTCATGCTGGAGACGAATGATAACCGCAGAGGATTTCCACTCTGACCAGAGATTATACTGGCAAGAAGACATGACTCTAATTCCCCTCTTAATCGTTCTGAATTTAAAGATATTATATGGAGAACGGATAAGAGAGGCTATACATACTATCGTACACGCTTTATAGACGGTACAATAGCTGAGTTGACTTCGGATGCTTTCGATAATCAAGACTATTTAAAAACCTTTATTCGAAAATGGCGTAAACGCATGCATAAGTCACAAGTTGGAAAAAATATCATGTTTCAATCGTCTTAAGATATGGAAGTTAAAACTTATCCGCCTACAGCATTTATCCCGAGCTTTAATGCTGATCCTTCATATGTGCTCAAGACACTGAAGCGTAAAGAACGTCCAGTCGACCACCACGGACCTACTGGACATAAGCCCAAAACTCACAGGGTAACCGAGAACACTTAACTTCTCCGCCTGAGAAACATTAACTATATGTTATGCTACTTATTGTTTCGACCCGTTTTTCCTTTCTCGCTTTTTGACCCATAATCAGCTTGAGTGAGCAACTTGCTTCTCTTGGGTCTCAAAGCTGGGTGGGGGC
>NW_014036387.1:0-2671 GCF_001186125.1 Sphaeroforma arctica JP610 | reverse complement strand
TGTGTGTGTGTGTGTGTGTGTGTGTATGTATGTATGTATGTATGTATGTACGTATGTATATATATATATATATATATATATATACGAGAACGCTACCATGGTACTAGTGCACATGAGCTTGTTTTAACTTACGTCAGAACGTATAAAGACCTTTGAATGCCGTGTACAAACGCGAAAGTCTATTCATCGTTGAACCTACTCTAGAAAACGTTGGCCCATCCCGCCTCCAATTCTCCCAAAATATACTTTCGAACATGTTATATATATACACGTGTGTGTGTTCAAATGTATGTATGTGCAGACCTCTGCGTGTATGTACAGATGTATGTGTGTGTGTATATAAAAACATATAGATATAAACGTATAGATCGAAGTTGAATATTATACACAACTACCGCGAACCGAACAAGGCCAAAACCACCCGCAGCATAAATTTTAACGAAGCCTTACTTTGGCCCTGACTTCTTTGGCGACAGACCCCCAATCCGCAACACCGTTTTTATCTATTGCATTCAGTAGCGCGAGGTCTTGATCGGCACTGGCTTGGTGAGAAAGCAATGTGAGCCAACACACTTACTGTTTAGAGAGCATTTGGGTATTTGAGGAAATGTGTGCTTGTTTGCGTAGCCTAACGCATACGCACTTCCTCCTATCGACCAACTGATATACATGCTATCGATGTAAAGGACTGGTAGTGAATATAGACACGATTAGAACTCTTTGAAGGATATAGAGATGCCTCAGGGCAGCCCTGAACAGTTCATTTTTCGAATTAAGCTATCTATATTATATCGCAATGAACGACGAATACTGTCACATATAATTAATCAATCGGTGCCTAAGCACAGCCTAATTCGTATGTACTTCCGTGTGTGGGCAACGAACGGTAAACACTGTTCTCAACAACTGATCAATCAGTACCTAAACACAGTTTAATCCATACACTAAACTGTGTGGGCGCCACAAAATGAAGTGTGATTTCGTCCACCGAGGCATTCGAGAGTGTAATCGCATAAGAATAAAGCAGCAGCGTGCCATCCACATCAAATTACCGGTCAGCTCAGCAGCAGTCTGAGCAATACTTGCTGCTATGTGCACGTGTAGTATTGGATATAGATATCCAAGATCGGAAGTGACTATGCGTAGACTATAGTGATTATCCTACATTACCCATTACATATTTGTGGTATACATATATCTATAAATACACCGATCCCTCTCTCTAAATGGTGCTATTCAAACAGTCATACCTCCAGCTCTCCTGGAACGGCGCTATGAAAGCCACATCGATGACCCGATAACTGTGCGTCCGCTTATGAGTCGCAGGTTCTCTCCCTGATGCGAAGCATTTCATGCATATAGGCACATCGGTACACTCCACGCACCGAATGTGTACTGAATTCGTCAGATCCTCTCCACAATATCTGCATACACATGGTTCTAGGTATAGTCCTATACCTGTTTTTGTAATCGTCTCGACTGGTGTACTGCGTAAGGGAATAGCAAGTCCTACAGTCAGTAAAGTGTAGTATGAGTTAGCTGATTTTGCGGCTGCTTAGCATGCACAGATGAATATGCACTGCAGATGCCAGGAGCAACCACCCACTGAAGTAGAGCAGCGCACCAATGCGAGCGTGAGACGTTGACCAGTGTAATTTGCGGCAAATAACGGGCTTGTGAATAGGTTGATAATAAAGCATGCATTTTATTAGTACACTTTCATCGAATCCGCACAGTTACGTATACAACTATAGCATGCTAGCTCAGATTCCCAACTGAGTCCCAGAAGCGAATCATTTGACATCTACATGATTATGAACTGAAAAGTGTTTTGAACTGTTGACATGTACGCATGTCGCAATACGCACGAAGAAGCGTAATTGCACACGAATAGGATGTGCAGAGGATTGTGTGGTAGGACGCATACTCTACAAACAGGCCTTGGCCTCACATTAGGTAAACGTAAGCTCCACACCATTTAAAAGTGCCTGATTGTACAATAGTGCACTGACATACGACAATCTCAGAATAAATACACATTCTAGTTTGGATAGACGTCGTTATCAGTGAAAGATCACATCGTCGCACGCCAACGGCTGCTCAAGTAACTAATCATACCTGTGGACTGACAAGTGTGATGTACGTGCACCTACCAACACTAATACACATCCAATATATTGTCCTTCGGGAAGTCGAACTAGAAGCCAATAAGTCGTACACCACGTGCATGCAAATACTTATGTGAATCTTGTTCATGCAAAAGAAAACATACGCTTCTGCCTCCGTTCGTTCTGCAATCCGTTTGCGTTTCTTCTCTCGCTCTTGCATTTGTAAGGCATGCTTTCGAGCCTTCGACTGCCGTGCCTTTTCTGCATTTCCACCTGATTTTGGTTTGCTGGGAGAAGAGTTGGGGTTGCCATCAGGTCTCAGCATGAGACGAAACGTGATATAAGTGGGTCAAGCTTGCCGAAAATACAGAAACCCCGGTTGTCAGGCATTTGATCACTACCGAACAGGGTGTTCGTCCACGATTGACCACTATTCAAGAGGATATCCAGATAAAATTTATGAAGCACCAAACAAAGGTGCATACAGAATCGTACAGTAATAGTGACCGAAACTACCAAAAAAAAATACTAAGCTGATAAATAAAACGCAACAACTATATATA
>NW_014036388.1:0-2671 GCF_001186125.1 Sphaeroforma arctica JP610 | reverse complement strand
ATATATATATATATATATATATATATATATATATTATTATTAGTATATATATATGTATGTATATATATATATATATATATATATATATATGTGTGTGTGTGCCTGTGTGTGTGTATGTGTACACGTGTGTGTGTATGTGTCCACGTGTGTGTGTGTGTGTGTGTATACATGCACATATATGCATACGCTTCTTGTGTATAAATGCTATAGTGACTTATAAAAAGAATGAATGTCATCAATGTACATGTGCACAAAGATGTGCATAAACAACCCACATTCATATGCAAGTACCTTCATATGTTTGTACATCTATATGAGTAGACATATTATCTGTTTGTGTACATATGATAGGGCTATTGGCATTTCTATATGAAATGCAGTCTGTGCATGTTGCGTTGGATATACCAGACCCACCTTATATCCATACCCAAATATAGTCACAAGATACTCTAGTCGGTGGAAGTATGACTAGTATAACTGATCGATAGATGTATCCGATATATACACCTGACTATACAAGCCGCATTCACTACGTTTACGTAAATGAATGTGTTTAATTACATTAAGTATATGAAAGAGACCATTCGTTCATACATATGTATAGCTATCGAGAAAATATGACACCTCATACATACACGCATACACACAATTCAATCGCCAGATGTTCAAAACTCCAATAATACGCTCACGAAGTACAATCCATCTAGTCACAAATTCGTATGCTACACGTACTATTAACTATACATGTATCTAATTAAGAAGACGTGTATACATATCTAAGGTAGATATATACACATACATTCATGTCCACACAATTGTGCAATTCGGTCTGCATTGCAAACATAGTGATACACGATTCCATACATAAATAATATAATTAAACATCGCACATGCGTGGGACACCTTGCTGGTAGAACTGTACACATAGGTTCTCATCCATAAACTAATAACATATTAATTTAAACACGCCCATGACCACCTTATATACCTTTCCACGGCTCCTATTGATAAAGGTTGAACTGTAACCGATTGGACTCAGTGGCCGCTTCCCTACGAAAAAGCAAGTTATCACTATTGGACTATTGCCGTGATATTCACAACAAACAAACAAACAAACAAACAAATAACCTTGAAGCCTACCTGATCTGTATCGGATGTGAACGGCTGTAGCCAGTTATATGTACATATGCATACGTATATATGTTTCCATATATGTAGCTAACCATAAGAGTATGTATTGGTTATATAAATAAGGTTAATACTATAACTGATGAAATCATGCGTGATCGACTGATCGACGTGATACCACGATCAAAACCCAAAACCCAAAAATAAACATAAAACGTAAACAAAGAGGTAAACGCCTAAAAATCCTGTCATTTAAGTTTATAGAAACATATGATATATATACCTGATCCTGTTTTCACAGCAACTAAAATTTGGTTGGAAAACCTATGTTTTTATTCTGTGATTAGTTCCAGTTCCGAAACCTCTAGTTGTATACAACTATACATATCACATTCTTATTTTCTGAAAATAATTACACAAAAACCCCAATTGAGTATTTTTATCAGCCTTTTTGGAGGGCTTTTTTATCAGCTGCTTTATTCTAATAAAACCCAGGAGATGTAAACTATATTTTGGTAGAAAACTCAAGTTTTATTTGGGAATAGTTCCAATCCCGAATTCTTGTGGTAAATTATCAAACAGATCAACCAATCAGAACTTCGTATCTGCCTTTTTGAAGTGCTTTTTACCAGCTGCTTATTTAAAATTTTTATTTCGTGCTTTAAAAAATTATGTGATGAGTTTCAGACAGCTCTAAAACTTTTAAAAGTATGTTGCATTTACAGTGCTTCCTAACCTCAATACGTATATCTACAATCAACGATTATTTCGTGATGATCCTATAGATGTGGTTATGGGTGCATCTTCCGAGCCTTTAGGCTCAAAATATTCGCAGTTTTTCAGGCAAATTATCTGGTTTATTTCAACAACAAAACAATTTGTATTTGACTATTGACCAGTATAAACGTCTTTCGGGAAATCAATCAGATAAATAAACGTATACGCTAAGCCATATAATTGGGCCCCATTAATGTGAGGTTAGTCGTGTACCGCTGCTCACTACCTTCCTGTATTTACGTGTTCATCTTGCGCTAATCTTGGGGAGTTGATATCAAGAGTGTTGTGGACGAAGCTAAAAAGTACTACACGCCCACGGACGAGAAACAACCACTTCGTTGGCATGTTATAGCTAATACATACCACATATATAATACATACTACTAATACGACTACCACTTAGACGGGAGTTCTCAGGTGGGGTCATCTGATAGTGAACACTTGTAATAATTATACATTTTATTACATCAAACACATAACTTATTCCTTAATACTGCTGTGCGAGTACAGGCATTTACCAGGTAAGTAGTATAGTCATTACAAACTCTACTATATATAAAGCAAATAATGTCAACATCGAGCCAACCCCCAATAGAGACGGCCACAGGACCGGCGGTTGTGATTGAAAACGAACAGTCACCTCCAAGAACGCATAATGGTCCTCCCTCATGGATATTGTGTCCTATTACACAGGTATGTATATAACTATATTGTAATATATATATATATATATATGTATATATATGTATCTATGTATCTATGTATC
>NW_014036389.1:0-2674 GCF_001186125.1 Sphaeroforma arctica JP610 | reverse complement strand
ATATATGTATATATGTGTATATGAGATATATATATATGTCTTTATATAAAAATATTGTATGTATAAGTAGTCTTATATCAGTCAATACACGCAACACTGTAGTCGCAGAGTTGAAGGAAAGGATACAATATATTAATACCTTCTGAGACATCGCGTAAGATATGCATACAGCTATGGATGCCAATCATGTACCACTGAATATTTAATGAATTCCACGGGCCACTTGTTCTAAATTCAACAATATCATTCTGATGCTTTTGTGATCGTTGCGGCATCATGAGGCTTTTTGGATACTTGTGTGCGTATTTACTTTCCGTCCAGCGGAACACTATTTTAAATTTACTATTTACATACATACAAACTACATAATAGGAGCAGACAACATGAAATATTGGACGGAGGAACCCGGCGATTTTTACTATGGAGGTTGACCCAGAGTAACATTAAAAATTATGTTTCATTGGAAGTTAGATGATTCTATTTCTTCGGCTTGACGAGTAATAAACGAATGCTTAATCTCATCCCGATCGGACTATTGGTGCAAAAGTTAAGAAAGATTCTAGTTTGTACCAGAACTGGGTCAAATTAGGCGCACATAGGCGTTATATAGGTCCATCAATACCCAACAGACCTTTCTGGCTTTATAGCATACTACTTTAATGGTCTATGGGGGGTTGTATGTGCGCGTAAAGCGAGTTTGGATGTGTATTTCGGGTACCTCATATTGTAACCAGTACCTTTTATACTAGTGAGAATGTGAGCTACCCGATATACACGTCCAGACTCGCTATAAGCGAATATAAAACCCCCCATAGACCACTATGCTAAAGGTCTGTTGGGTATATATAATGCCAGGTTCCTCCGTCCAATATTTCATGTTGACTGCTCCTATTACGTATTTTTTTATTAAAAAAATAGATGCTCTCGTTGATTTTGGTTAGGTTTTGGTTTGTTATGTTTTTTTGTTTTAAAAGAAAACAAAGCCAAAACAGAATAAAACAAAATTATTAATAAAAAAGCTTGCCACTTGATAAATTGGACGTCATCAGTGACATCACAGCATTTTGGCGTGCGATCGGCAAAGTATATTCTTTTCTAAAAAATAAATGAACCCCGGACATAACTTAAATTAGACCAGACTATTCTCCGTCACACTTATGTATTTATGTATTGTGACAATACATACTGAATTTAAATATGTGGACAATGCAGTGTTATTGACATAGTATTCGACTGTAGTGAGCTTTCCATTGACCATTATATGCAACTCAGACACATATCGATAACTTAGAGAACTCGAATAGAGATCTGCTCAGCCATATGCACCGATAGATCAAATTCCAATATGCAAAGCATTCGCAGGTCGACCCGTCTCCGCGGAGCACTCGAATACAGACAGCTGTTTGGCAACTTCCAGGCTTTGACTAACACGCGCATGTCCATACACACAATTCTGTGTACTCGTTGCACCCAGAATAGACTTGATATATCGGTTATGACATCATTCAGTACATACAAGAAGTTACTTTCGCCAAAGCACAGGCTGGCGCATTCATTGCTGAAAAGTAGTCATTGCGGAGAGAGCAGTATTTCAAGGGCTCATATTCTTAGTCCTGCGAGTATATGTAGCTATCGGTACTTAACTACTAAAGACAAGTCAGACAAGCAAACAATAGGTGAAGATAAATTGAAAATAGATTGGTCGAGGGCGTCCGCAATTCATAGTACTGCGCTTCCAGGCGGGGCTAGAGAGGTCAGCGAGTCATGGGTATCCAGAGGCAAGTACAGCATCCCGTACAAGACCATCAGTGTGGTACAAAAAGAGGGAACTATTGGAGATGAAGTGTGTGTACGTGGTTATGTGAAGTCGGATCGCAGGCAGAAGGACGTGACTTTCTTGGATGTAACGGATGGGACGGTGATGCATGCATTGCAGGTGGTCGGTACACCGGAGAGCATACCACGGTAGGCCCAAGCGATATATACTTACAAGTGTCTGTGGCTACCACCATGCACATATATATGCACTGAAAATCATGAATTTCTGTTTCTAGTTGATTTTATGGGAAGAAATGTGTGTTGATATATGTATAAATGTGCCAACTCCTACAGTATTCGTTTATATCGACCCTATGTGTAACCCTTGTGTTCACTGTGTCCGCGTGCGGTGAGAATATTCCTCTTATTGTCATAGATACAACTATCAATTGAAATAACTGCTAGTTTTGACGGGGTTCATAATACTTTTCGCAAGTGCATAGTAAAGTTCGTCTACATTGTACTTTGTAAGATTATGAACAAAAAAAACGCCCTTTTGTTCTATAATAGCTACAACAGCAGGTGCATGATCAATGTGTGACGAAATAAAAGTTTTAGATCTGTGGTTAGTCTTGGTTTGAGGGGACGAAGTAAACAATGGCTCCGACTCCGATCACTTAGTAATATTGTCATTAACGTTTGTATTATCTCGTTGTTGTTAGAAAACCTCTGCATCAACCTTGTATATCTCTGTGTTTATTTTGCTTGAAACTCTGCTGCTCCATCACTTTGGGCGTACACGATCACCTGGCTAACTCTTTGTGTTTATGTATATACATATATCCATATATATATATATATATATATATATATATATATATAATATATATATATATAGTATTACTAGAGTAGTAGT
>NW_014036390.1:0-2674 GCF_001186125.1 Sphaeroforma arctica JP610 | reverse complement strand
TATATATATATATATATACCTGGTAGTTAGGCTAAGCGTGTACATGTGAAGACGGGAATTTTAACTTCCATGTGTGTGCTCCGTGTGTGTGTTCTATCGACACTAAGGTTTTGGATGGTGATGAGGAATGCGACTCCTTCTGGGAGGTATTTGGGGGCCAAGCTGAGGTCAAGAGCGCCGAAGAGGGCGGGTGCGATACTCAAGTAAACGAACCAGGACCAAGCAAACTGTTCCGAATCTCGGACAGCGATGGGGAAATAGAGGTGGACCTAGAGAAAGAAGGAGAGTTGAGCAAGGATGACTTGGATACCAACGATGTGTTCTTGGTAGATGCGGGGGGTTTGGCACTGTTTATCTGGGTGGGTGACGGTGCCAGCCTGGAAGAGAAGGCCAACGCGTTCCAGATTGCTAATAAGTACATTGCGCTGAATGAGCTGCCACATACTGTACCAGTGTCGCGCGTGACGGAGAGCAACACATCGAAGGCTTTCGACGCTCTGATGGATAACTGAGTAGGAAGGGTTCGGATGGATTATATGGGAATGGTGAACGTTAGATGTGGTTGTATTCACATAGATACCAATTAAAAGCGATATTTAAGTTACTTGTTCGTTTTATGTACATGATTAGCTTATTTGATTATTCAAGGGACCCCCAAATTTTAATTCTGTCTGCTATCATTTCAAAATCACACAATCTTTATTGCTAGCAGTTCAACAATCGTATCATGGATGCCGCTGTGAGCAGTGCTCCCGACAAACTGGGTTGAATTAGAACATGTGTATGCCAACAAGTCAACGGATCTCTGTACCCTTTCTAAGAATCCGATCTATAGCACCAGCAAGCACTTCTTATACATGTGCATGAGCACATGGGCCGCAAGTGGTGCAAACGCATGCCATATTCAGTGGGGTTGTGTTCAATTAAACTGTTGGACTGTTCTCGATGCCTATTGGCAACTCTTCAACGATATGAAAATACAATACTATGCGGTCTGAGCTTTTGGGTCTCATCCTTGAGCTACTTGGAACAGCTGCTATAGAAACAAAGTCGCGTGCGTTTATTTATTGAATAGCCTCACTGGTGCAGCACCTTAAGTTTAATCGGCCGAGCCTTGTTTGCCATTGTGTACGCGTCTATGGCGGCGTAGATGATCAGATCGTTTGAACTCTGTAACTAGCCGCACTCCTAGGGAAGTTCGTCCTGGTGCACGCGTTTGTGTACCTTCAAATTCTCATTTCGAGTAAACGCCCTGCCGCACCCAGGATAGTCACACACATAGGGACGTTCGCCCGTATGCACGCGTATGTGTACTTTCAAATTCGCATTTCGAGTAAACGCCCCACCGCACCCAGGATAGTCACACACATGAGGACGTTCGCCCGTATGCACGCGTTTGTGACTTCGCAAATTCTCATTTCGAGCAAACGCCCTACCGCACCCAGGATGGTCACACACATAGGGACGTTCCCCCGTATGCACGCGTTTGTGACTTCGCAAATGACCACCTTCATAGAACTTCTTGCCACACCCAGGATAGTCACACGCATAGCGACGTTCGCCCGTGTGCACGCATTTGTGTCTATTCAAACCACTGATTTTAGAAAACCCCTTGCCACACCCAGGATAATCACACTCATAGGGACGTTCGCCCGTGTGCACATGCATATGCACCTTCAGTTGGTATATGCTGGTACATGTCTGACCACAGTTGGGCCACTCACAAATGTATGATTTCAGTGTGGCAGATGTCGATCCAATGGTACGGACCGACAAACTGTTTGCGAAACGGAGTCTGTGCATTACAAATGTACAAATTGATGGATTAGGTATGCGACATAGAAGAGTGTGATCGTGGTGCCTATGTGATGCATTCAGAATACATATATCAATAATGACTACTGAGCGCTGTTTGCCACAGTATCCGACCGACAGACGAGCTCTAAAAAAAATCAAACTACGCCATATAAAACACGTACAATTAAACCTCGTGCAGCTATAGGGACGCCTGTGAATTATAGATATATTTAAGTGTCTTATATCTTTTGGACATGTGTTTTGATCACTAAATCAAGAAAGCGACGTAGAAAAGAGTAAAGTTTGCGTCAGTCAAACTCGTAATTTAAATCAGTGAAATCACAATACATTATAGTTATTCATAACGAGTATATGGTCGACATACGAATGTCTTATTATACAACGAAGATAAACTACATACACATGCCGGAATCATTGTTTGTACAGCATCGAATCCTAAACACAATCCGCAGACGCCCTAAACGACATCAACATACACAGAGCGAGTATTTTCTGGCAATATCTGGAACTACACCTACTGGAATTACACTCTGCAGATAATCCTTTAGAAATAGCCAATACTGAAACTATATCTACTAACGACAGCGGCTGCCCGATGCCTCCAATATATATATATATATATATATTTATATATATGTATATACATATATATACATAAATATATATACATATTGATGTATATATATATAAACACACACACACACACATGCACACACACATATATATATATACATAAATATGCACATATTTACATACATACACATACAAACACACGCATACATACATACATATATATATATACATATATATACATAAATATGCACATATTTACATAAATACACTCACACACACATAC
>NW_014036391.1:0-2674 GCF_001186125.1 Sphaeroforma arctica JP610 | reverse complement strand
ATTGTTTATAAACTCGACCTGCTTACTGTTAGCATCCCAGTTCGAATTATGTCGACTGATCTGTCCCTTGTTCTTCTGGTTGTCCCTGTGGTCTTGTCCACGTTGGGACTGAAGTAGTTGGTCTATGCGCTTTTGCTTAATCGCAATAATATTCGCATAGTATGCTACGTCATCAGCATGATGCACAGGACGGGCGACTTCAATTCTATTGGTATTTTAGTCGACCGATTTGTCAAGGTCGGTCACCTCGTCAGAGTGGAATTCCTCTGCGGGTTGGTGTAAAGCCGTCCGGTCGAACTAAAACTCGACATCATTCACACGTCTGTGGGGATGATTAATATCCCTTGGCGTCGGAAGAATATACCCAGTTTCAACTGGTTTCCGACAACTATCCTCCCAATTGGGTACAAGTGGCGGAATATATCTCCTTACCTCTCAGTCTATAATACCTTTGAGGACAGGTTACTCACAGCCGGGTGTCAGAACAGGCGAATGACTAGCTTGTTTTTCTGACAGTAATGCCTCATACGGTATATCGACGCTGTGCACCTTTGGAGCATATGACTCAGGTGTCGAGCTTGAGTATTTGGGCGCAATTGCCTGTCGACGTTCTGTCCATATCTGTAAAGTTTCAGTAATGCCCGGAGAAACATGCTCACGTAAGCGCTGTGTATGTTTTCCCGATCTTTCTAATTGATCTACATGCTCGACAGTCAAGTCTTTCATAATAGTAGCTAACTGATTCTTAAGATCAGCGTATTTAGTAATAAACTTACTTATGTGCTTCGGCTTAGAAGTCTCGGACGTAGATTTGGTTTTGCTACTTGAGCTTGCCTCCTCTTTTGGTTCCATAATGGGTTCCTTCTGAGATTTGTCTTTGTCCCCTATAATTGGGGACGCCGTCATAATTGGGGACTTTTCTTTCTGATTCTCGTCAGAAGATTGGGTTGGGGCGTCTTGAGACGTATCCCTTGTCTCACTTCTTGGCTTCGTTAATGCAAGCTTTGAAGTTGAGGCAATAGTTGGCCCTCGGGCTCTGTCAGAAGAAGTAGTCTTCTTAAGCGGAGTGGCTACTTCCTTATCTGAAGCATTGTTCTTTTGACTATAATTGTCAGAGGCAAGTACTTTGGCTACAGTGCGCATAAACGCATCGGCAGCGACGGCGCTAGCGGCTTCTCTCTCCATCTTCTTTTCAGCTCTATGCTTCTCAGAAGGAGTATTGTCTTTCTTGGTCATAATCTTACTTATGACTACTAGCTTGTCTCAAAACTGTTGTGGTAGTTAACTTACCTTTACGCTTATATAGTCTAAGTAATTAATACTTTTGCTAACTTTAAAATGTGTAAGATTCGGTCTAATAAAGGCGATACTAATGCCTTAGAACAAATAAATGCGTAAAAACCCTATAAATAAACGAAATGAGACGTTTAATAAAGTTAGGTTTGCCTCGTGAAAACAGCAATACTCTGAGGGATTGTGAGGCTGAGACATTGCCTATATATAATCCTCTCAGTACTGTTTCCGCCGAAGGGATTTTATTTAGTGTTTCGTTGTCGCTCTATTCTGGGGCGAATCCGAGAGACTCATAAAATCCTATCTGTAGAAAAAAGATATAAAATAAAAATACTCTTGATGTCCTTTGTTATTGCATTAACCAATAGCTTGCCACTATCAAGAAATACCGACTTAGTCTTCATCAGACTGGCACATCTGGTTGGCTTATCAGAAGATCAACTAGGTAACGTTAATAGTCCCCAGAAACCTGTATTCGTTTGAGCCATCTCGCTACCGAAGTATTCAGATATAAATAAAATTGGAAAGTAAATAAAGCTCTATTAATAGAACTAGACCATCTCATTTATGTTTGGTATTTTACTGAGGCCTTTTAATGGCCTCATCCAAATGTCTGATATGTTAAATGGAAAAAGTTTTTATAAAACCATTAAAAACCATTTTAGGAAAATTAAGTTCCTCGTGCTATTAAGAGCACATTTAGGAGACTTAAGTTCCTCGTACTATTAAGAGTACATTTAGGAAACTTAAGTTTCTCGTACTATTAAGAGTACGTTTATAATTTGCGTACTGCTTAAGAGTACGCTTATACATAGAGTCTAATGTAAAGGCCCGGCTTATTACACAACGTTGTGTATGCGTTGTACCTTCATTAACCATGGTAACTCATGGTGATCAGGTTCGTCCTTGTTAAAGGGTATTTGTAACTCACTATATCTGCCACGAAAATAGTGAGCGGGCGTTGTTCCTGTAACCGGATCAGCACACTCGTTCATCTGTGTTTGTACCCACTTAAGGTGATACGGCCAATCATCTGCATCATCCGTTAATGCAGTACTCAAGAAGAACTTAAGTCTTCTATGGCGCGTTTCATTCGCGCCTTCTGTTTGCGGTTTATATGGTACACCGCCTTTATGGCACATGCCTGATACGAGTACTAATGATTCCATTATCAGTACACATAATACCTGGTCACCCATGGTCAGTAAAGACTTGGCAACATAATTCCGCCACGGTCTGCCTATTCTTATCCAAAAACGGATTGAACAAGTTAAACCGTGACGCCACATCAAAGAATTGGCATACGTAACGGTCGCCTGTGTGCTCGGACATGGGCAGGTCAACCAGATCAATGATGACCCTGCGCCATGGAACATCTTCA
>NW_014036392.1:0-2675 GCF_001186125.1 Sphaeroforma arctica JP610 | reverse complement strand
CATCATAATGCACAACTGCCGAGGTACCGGACACTGGAACATCCGAAAGGAGATGGATTCCAGATTGACTTGTCTCTCGAGAATGCCTGGGCAAATTCTCCATGGTTCTTAATACCACAGTTGCTGAATTATGTAAATATCCAAAATGCTACCATCACGTTGTGTTGTCCCCTAAGACACTCAGATAAATGGCTACCACAGTTGATCTCAATGATACAATGTGAGCCGATCTATGTGGATAGACAGGTAGATGTTTTTTTCTACCAGGGTACCCGTGCAGTCCAAAAGACGTCTTGGCGACATACTATTATATGTCGAATAGGTCCAGTTGGAACAACCAAGTAGACACCATCCGAGACTTTCAAACAGAAGGTTGCGGAATCCAAGATTCCACTCTTGAATCCTAAGTCTCAATCAGAGACTGGGACAACACAAGCACCTGCAGTATGTGTTACCGAGATACAGCCAAATATCAAGGAATCAAAAAGGAGCGCATCACTAGCGAAAGCCTTCTACAACAAAATACGGTCTGACAGGCAGACTGCGTACCAAGCAGAAACTCGATTGCTTAAGCAATTGATGAATGACTTTCCCGAGGTATATGGTCATGTGACCCAACTATTGGATAGATCAAACATTAGTCGGATTCACGATGTAGAAGCTTTAGGCGCGATTGGGCAAGACGAGTCTTCGAGTCCAGGTGATGACGCGGTGGAATCCTCAGCTCCTGATTTCGATGTAACAAGTAAATCACAGGAGGCGATTCTGAAGTGGTTAAGACAAAATCATGCTCTTAAACACTTGGATAAGGATAGAACTGAGAAAAATTGCAAGAGACACTAGTTACAGATTGGATGGCCAATCCTAGGTAGTTTAAGATCGCTGACATCATATATGGACCACATACCATAGATATGTTTGCCGCTCATCATAATGCGCAACTGCCGAAGTACCGGACACTGGGACATCCGGAAGGAGACGGATTCCAGATAGACTTGTCTCACGAGAATGCCTAGGCAATTCCTCCATGGCTATTAATACCACAGTTGCTTAATTATGTAAATATTCAAGATGCTACCATCACGTTGTGTTGTCCCCTATAACAATCAGATAAATGGCTACCACAGTTGATCTCAATGATACAATGTGAGGCGATCTATGTGGATAGAGAGGTAGATACTTCTCTCTACCAGGGTACCCGTGTAGTCCAAAAGACGCCTTGGCGACATTCTATAATATGTCGAATAGGTCCAGTTGGAACAACCAAGTGGACACCATCCAAGACTTTCAAACAGTAGGTTGAGGAATCCAAGATTCCACTCTTGAATCCTAAGTCTCAATCAGAGACTGGGACAACACAAGCACCTGCAGTATGTGTTACCGAGATACAGCCAACTTCAAAGGAATTAAAGAGGAGCGCAACACTAGCGAAAGCCTTCTACAAAAAGATACGGTCTGACAGGGAAACTGCATACCAAGCAGAAACTCGATTGCTTAGGCAATTGATGAATGACTTTTCTGAGGTATATGATCATGTGAATCAACTAATGGATGTAATAGCCGGGCCTCCACATTAGACTCTATGTTATAAACGTACTCTTAGGCAGTACGTTAGTTATAAACGTACTCTTAAGACTGTGATATCAACCAGATCAAGCGCTATGGTTTCGCACCGCTTAAGAGTGTGACTGAGGATGTTCCATGGCGCAGGGTCATCATTGATTTGGTTGACCTACCCACGTCCGAGCACACAGGCGACCGTTACGTATGCCATTTCTTTGATGTGGCGTCACGGTTTAACTTGCTCTATCCATTAAAGGATAAGAATACGCAGACCGTGGCAGAATTATGTTGCCAAGTCTTTGCTGACCATGGGTGGCCGGGTATTATGTGCACTGATAACGGTAGTGAGTTCTGCGATGACGTTATGGAATCGCTAGTACTCGTATCCGACATATGCCATGAGAGAGATGTGCCATATAAGCCGCAAACGCAAGGCGCGAATGAAACGCGCCATAGAAGACTTAAGTTCTTCTTGCGTACTGCATTAACGTATGATGCAGATGATTGGCCGTACCACCTTAAGTGGGTACAAACATAGATGAACGAGTGTGCTGATCCGGTTACAGGAACTACACCCGCTCACTATTTTCGTGGCAGATATAGCGAGTTACAAATCCCTTTTAACAAGGACGAACCCGATCACCATGAGTTACCATGGTTAGAGAAGGTCCAACGTATTTATAACGTTGTATATCCTTGCTTGCGAGAAATACGCAATATAGCCTTAATAAAAAGGCAAAAGCGTTGGAACACTACCAAGACGATAGCAGAGTATCAGGTTGGTGACAGAGTTAACATCCGTCAACGTAATTCCGATGCTACTGTATTAACATCTAAATGGATAGGCCCATACATAATCTCTGTAGCAGACACTAAAAGTGTAACGTATGAGGTAAATAACCCCGATGGTTCTAGTGCGCTTAATATAGGCACAAGTCGTATTCCGACTACAGAGATTATACTCGCAAGAAGACATGACTCTAATGCCCCTCTTGATCGTTCTGAATTTAAAGACATTATACGGAGAACGGATAAGGGAGGCTATACATACTATCGTACACGCTTTATAGACGGTACAATAGCTGAGTTGGCTTCAGATGCTTTCGATAACC
>NW_014036393.1:0-2677 GCF_001186125.1 Sphaeroforma arctica JP610 | reverse complement strand
AATATATATATATATAAATGGGCTCGTATATATATATATGTATGTGTGTTTGGGGGAGTATATGTGAATCCCTGTATAGCGTATCTGTCTGTGTACAATTTTCTCTCCGTGTACCTATTGTGAGTTGCCAATCGCGACAATGTCCAAACGGGGCAATTTGGAAGCACTTTAATAACTATTCACTACCGTTGCAAGTCATTTTGACCTCCTGCTCACTTATGGTTTCATCCTCGATAACTTTCGGCGCCAACGGCCTGAAGGAATCGCGCACTGTAGTTTGACAAGTGAGGTAATAAGTTTGGGAATTATGAGAGGGGGTGAAATTCGATGCGATGGAAATCCGAGTCCGATGTGGTCGGAAGATGTACAACAATGCAAAGCTGTTCTAGAATTGAATCGATTTCAGAACTTTTGTAAGGTAAATTCAGTGGATTCGCTAAATGACTTACGTAGGCTTAGACATTGCTGGGGAGGCAGAGCATCATATCGAATGATAACTTGTTCTGATTTTGGGTTATTTTGAATCAGACCGCCACACTCTCTCATATTCTTCGTGAAGCTATCCTCTGGAATCGGAACGGCGTTATCACCGTCTCCTTCGATAGTTCTCTCTTCAATTTCTTCGAACTCGGCTCTGTATCGATTGTATTTAATGATTAGTACAAAGATTGTGTAAAAGTACGAAGCAGGGGATAAATCCTCACTCTGTATAGTTCATATTGCTAAAACTAAGTACTTACTTCCTTCTAGCGAGCTTCTTCTCACGGCGCTTGACGATTGGGCTTTGAATCTTCATAATGAACCTGCGCGAAATACGAATCCGTCAACTCTAGATTTTATGATCAGAACTGAAAGTTTTCCTTGGATGTCGATGTGGTTATATATTGTGATGATCGGATAAGATTATCAAAGTCAGTCGTCATGAAGCGAGTTACACGGCGATTGTAAGTTGCATTCCAGCAGACTTATTTCATACATAAATAGTACTAGAAAAACTACAACTTGATATATTTTTAACTTAAACAACCCCTCCTCCGGCTCTGACAGACTATTTACGCCCAGTAGAATCGAGTAAAATCATCTCTATCTCTCTCTATTTACCACCATCATGTGTCTAAAAATAGTGCGTTTGTTCTAAAATGTTGAATAGGAAGGCCCAAATCAAAAAGCTAAATAACTCGATAAATAAAAAGTGGAGGACGATGACATGTTGAGGGCCCGTCGGCTCGAGGGCCATTCATTTTTTTAATAGAAATAAAAGCTTTCAGATACTTTGAAGCTATTTACCAATGAGCCGTTTTGATAACCGTCGACTTCATAGCAACCGATATCGATTTAGAAAAAAATTTAAAACAATTGCACATCGCAGTTCGCACATTTCGGACATTATATATTTTGTTCAAGTTCCGAGACAAACCTTGTCCTGTCCTGTGGCTGTGGGGACTGGGCCTGGGCCTGGGGCCCTGTGGCCTGGGCCCCGAGCTGTGGCCTGCGTGCCTATGGGCCGTGGCCTGGCCCCTGGGCCCTGAGCTGTGGCCTGTGGGTGCCTTGTGGGCTGTGGCCTGTGGGCCTTTACCCTTTGGCTTCATCGTATTTTCACTTTTTATTTGTTTTACTGAATGCATATGATAGGCGGAATTTTGTAGGCCGTCTTGGACTGGTGGTGGGGGAAAGTATGGGTCACTAGAGTCTCTACTCTATACTCTAGGATGTGACTCTGGGACTCTGGGTCACTCTGCTGCTGGGAGACTTTTACACTCCGGGGCCTCCGCTGCCCGACAGTGTCCGTTCAGTTGTTTTCTTGTGTTTTTTTACAAAACCCAATCTGTATGTACTAGTTTTTAAAAAGGCTATGAAATATGTACTCTTTATTATTTTTCAAAACACTTTTTGTTCTCTTCTATGATATTAGTTTCGTTTTTCTTTCTTTTCAAAACGATCTTTTTAAACAACAAAAGCTTAGTAGATAAATTTCATATAGCCTTCTAATCAAACATAAATAGATAGACTCGCGTGATGCAGCGAGTGACGGGTCCGCATGATGCAGCAAGTGACGGGTCACCCTTGTTGGAAAATAAATACACATAAATAACAACCTCGTAAGGACAAGAAGGCTACAATATTACATGTATACCGATGCAGCGGACCATGCTTGTTTTACATATACATAGCAACCTTCTGAAACGAACAAGATAAACTTTATACAAGCATAGCCTCGTCGTTTTAGGAGTCATATACAAACTCAAATATTAACTTGAAATTATATAGCCTCAGAAGGATATAAATAGCCCAATAGCTGCTGCATAGCGTCAAATACATATCAATTTACCCTGTAACTTTATAATTTGTGGGGGGCTAACAATTTTTATGTATTTTAAGTTTGTCAGTAACACACGTTTAAGAAGATGAGAAAGAGTCTATAATGAGAGTTATGAGAGAGACAATCGTATGTAATAGATATTTACATTCATAAGTCGCTGTCGCAAGCAGGCGCACAGCAGTCGAATACCACGAACAAAATCTAAGAATACATCAACGTGAACCAATATGGATCAAACAAGCAGAAATATACAGTATAAATATATCTAAAATATATATATATGTGTGTGTGTGTGTGTGTGTGCGTGTGTGTGTGTGTGTGTATTTGTGTGTGTGTGTGTGTGTGTGTGTGTGTGTG
>NW_014036394.1:0-2677 GCF_001186125.1 Sphaeroforma arctica JP610 | reverse complement strand
TGTGTGTGTGTGTGTGTTTATATAAATATGTATGTGTATAGCTATATGTAGACGTGTATTTTGGTATGTGTTTGTATATGTGTCCGTGTAGGTAGGAATAGTCATTTAGCTATACAATGGCATGTTTATCAATACGTTCAGTTATATTTATATTGTTTATTTATTCGTTTATTTGTTTATATATATATATATATATATATATATGTGTGTGTGTATATATATATGTATATATGATTATGATGATTATGATTATGATATGAGTATTTGGTCATACATCGATCGATATATATACATTTATAAGTATATGTTACAATTTCTATATTACATTATATATATAGATATATTATATATATATATATATATACATATATATATATATATATGTGCCTGTCAATGCCCTACAGGCGTGACCGATTAATACATATTCGACAATACTCAATGCGTCAGTACGTTAAAGGGAAGTTAAAAGTTTAATCAGCGCATACAAACATACGCAAAAGGTGATTACTGGATGTATATGTCTCAATCCAATACCAGCTAAAACACAATGTACATATTAGTGTACGTTATTACAGCCCTCGCCCCCTTTCGATAGACTGAGTATCCATAGACGAGCTTGTAGCACCTTGACGCGCACATACTAATTCCCCCTGAAGTGCACATATATAGTGTGTTACTTCATATACCCGGTCGTATGTACATTTATATACCCAGTCGTATGTATATTCATATACTCAGTCGTATGTACATTCATATACCCAGTCGTATGTACATTCATATACCCAGTCGTATGTACATTCATATACCCAGTCGTATGTACATTCATATACCCAGTCGTATGTACATTCATATACCCAGTCGTATGTACATTCATATACCCAGTCGTATGTACATTCATATACCCAGTCGTATGTACACATGTGCGTGTGCGTCTACATGTGATCATACTGTCCCCATCTCTGACGATACACCAACCCCTCTCAGCCCGACGACAGACCCACCAACGCAGCCGCAGACGGTGATCTGTACACCTCAGCTTACACGCCCGTGCCGAAGCTGTCCCGGAATGGCAAGGTGCGGTAAAGCGGTACTATGCGAAGTGGTCATGTGGTGTATATAATCCGGTTACTTGGTGAGCATGGGCAATTGCATGGGTTAATCGTATGGCCCGTACAGGCGTCAGTATACTGATGTGCTGTGCTTATCTATTCTCAATCTGTCTAGCTTGTGCTGCGACTGACCGTGTTTCCCTATGCACTCAGTTGCACCATGCACCCCTCAGTGAGACCGGCATTTTCAACCTGTGGCATACATTCAACCCTGAAGCTAAACCACACCATTGATTAGCTATGGCTTCATTTGCTTGAACTTACTACATATGCCTATACTCGCACTGTAGATCCTCTGCCATATACTTTTGTTCGACAATTGATTAGCTATGGCTTCATTTGCTTGAACTTACTTGAACTTGCTACATATGTCTATACTCGCACTGTAGGTCCTCTGCCATATACCTTTGTTTGACAAGTGCCATTGATTAGCTATGGCTTCATTTGCATGAACTTACTTGAACTTACTACATATGTCTATACTCGCACTGTAGCTCCTCTGCCATATACCTTTGTTCGACAAGTGCCATTGGTTAGCTATGGCTTCATTTGCTTGAACTTACTTGAACATACTACATATGTCTATACTCGCACTGTAGGTCCTCACCACAGTTCGACAAGTGCCATTGATTAGCTATGGCTTCATTTGCTTGAACTTACTTGAATTTACTACATTATGTCTATACTCGCACTGTAGGTGCTCTGCCATATACCTTTGTTCGACAAGTGTGCGTTTGCGACATGGAACACAGTGCATGTCTTTCAGTACGACCCGGTGGCGCTCTCGTGCGATGAGTCACGCAGTGATCACTGGGGGTCTGTCTTTCTAGGTAGGTACGGGGGTAGGAATATCTGAAACTGTTACGGATTGTACTGTGTTTAGATACATGAAATAATCGATCTGTTTGAAACTATTAGGATTGCGCTGTGTTTAGATATATGAAGTAATACATGAAATAATCGATCTGTGATGTATGGATATAATCATGTGGTGATGGGTTTTAGGGTTTAGGGTTTAGGGTTAGGGTTTATAAAACATGGGCTGCAGTATACAACTGAATAGAAGTAAGGTAGTAAAATAGCACAGGGGGAATATACACACAGGTAAGGTGGGCAGGTGGAAGATACAGATGCAACCACAGGCCAATGTATATGACTCATGGCATTCAAGTGGTTTATTATGCACATTCAATGTGTATATGCAGATGCAACTCACCGATACCCATCCACCACACACCCTACATCAGCGGAGGGTAAACATATCTAAATATAAAACATATCTAGATGTACATATAAAACATATCTAGATGTACATATAAAATATCTAGATGCGCATATAAAACATATCTAGATGTACATATAAAACATATCTAGATGCACATATAAAATATATCTGGATGTATATATAAAACATATCTAGATGTACATATAAAACGTATCTATATGTACATATAAAATATATCTAGACGTACATATATAACATATCTAAATGTACATATAAAACATATCTAGATGTACATATGAAACATATTTAGATGTACATATAAAACATATCTAGATGTACATAT
>NW_014036395.1:0-2678 GCF_001186125.1 Sphaeroforma arctica JP610 | reverse complement strand
TATTCACATATATGTATTTATATACTATCTATCTCCATATGTAGATCTATTATTTTATATACCTTGTTCGAAGTTTCCTATTATTAGGCTTGAGGCCCCCGCAATGAGCGCATTTCGTGCCTTTACTATATACTCACAGCCACCCCTCGACACCAGCGCTGACCACCTAGCTGTGCTTTTTATTGGGTATGTAGACTCGTCGTAAACTACATAAGAACAATAAAATGGAATTGAGCAGCTGTACAGTGATAAGTCAAAGAAATGAGTCGTAATTCGAACAGTTTGGTCTTGAAGATAACTGTCGATTGTTAGATTTTCAAATCACGTTCCTACTTACCATCGCATCCGTCAAAAGGCCCCACACTATATAGCGATGAATCATTTAGATAGGTGACCACCGTATTCAAGGCATACACTCCCAATATATCCCGAGTTAAATTACTAGCCAAATTTAGACTCGCATCTGGATTCACATATATGATCGCCTTGTAAGCCTTTTTCGAACTGTCATAGGCCTCATGTTCGTCTGCTGATACACCTTCTAAGTATTGTAGTGCTAATAGTGCACACAGGAAAAAAAAATACAGCCTTTGATGTATGCCATAGTGATATGCTTGGTTGATAAATCTATATATACATATAATTATATGTTCAAGATTCGGTTCAGGTGTGATCTTGCCAATTTTATCTGTTCATTGACGCACTCTCTTATCTTCCATTCCAGGACAGACTTAGACGAGTTGCGATAGGTAAGTGATTATAAATATCATAGGCGAAATCGGAGAATTATGCCAGTCCCTTTGATACAAGGCAGTTGCTTGCGCGACTATTTCGGAAGATATGTGCCAAAGATGAGCGTTATATGAGCACTATATAGACACCTAGGCGGATAGTATCTTGTTTTGGATGGTGATTACCCATGTATACAGGCCACAAAATCCAGTGCACTGCAGCAACTGCTTTGGTGAAGTGGTCTATTGACAACGCGCACAACAGCAGGAACAAATACAATACTTGGAAACCCACACAAGAGAGGAGACGATCAGATGAAGTTAATAATATTTGACGAGGGTTCTTTTTTTTTAAATATTTACAGAGGGGTTTTAGAATTTGAAATTTTGAAATGCCCTGTGGCATTTATATTATATTATAATATGACATTTTAATGTATCGGCTTTTCGTATATCGTAGTTCTCTGAGAGTCAGAGGAGCAGAAACTATTTATAGTTTTACCAGTTTACCTTTTATTCTTTCAACCGAATATCTGTATCAGTAAATTCAATATTCAGTACACGAGATCTTTTGAAATTAACGATGGGTACGTAAAATGAGTATATACATAATATCATAAGTTCATGACTGTCATATACGACAATACTATTGGGTAATATTTCACAGACCAATTTCAACCCTTTTTTCGAGCTAAAGAGGTATTCCTACTCTCGACTACAAGTCTATATCCGTTACTTTCCACTTTCCTGAAAATTCGATATTTTTTATATAAATAACAAAGGCCCAAGGCCCTAAGAATCAAGAATGGCCAAGTCAACTCTAAAGGGACACGATGGGCAATGGCTAAAGAATAAAGTAGTGAAGCACCAAGAATCAAGAATGGCTAGAAAGTCTCAAGGGACATACTTACATTTAAAAGTTGAAATGGGCAATGGCTAAAGCCCCAAGCCCGCGAGTCCCCGCAGCTGCGCAGCCCTGCCAGTGCTGTTCAGCCTTTTTGTTTTGTTCTGCGTATAGATTATGGGCGAATGGTGTAGTGGTGGTGCATATTTATTTATTTGCATTAAAACGTTATTATTTATAAAAATAAAATGACGGATGCCAGCCTGAAAAATACAGCGCAGTCTGAGAAACAAACGTACTTATATTTACGTTTACTGTGTATCCTCACAAATTTGCAATACATACAGGGGTCCTCACAGCAGAAAAATGAGACATCGATCAAGTGGACAACCCTAGCAGTCATATGATTGGCCAACAAGTTTTCGGCTGATCGGACCGTATGTTAGGTACATACCATTATTCTCCCCAGGCCAGAAACACCATATTTTTGACGTATTATAGTGAATATTCGTGCTGTCTTATCGACGTCTAACTTTTTATACTTGCGTTCAGTTGCGCTAGTCACGGTTGTACGCGTGTAGCTTTGTGTATATTATAAGCTGTGCGCGTATATTTGTTACATTTCGAAAAAAAAAGTACTTTTGTGATGAAGAAACGAAACGTCTGTTGCTATAACTGCGTGCTTATTATGTATATGATAGAAATAAGAAATTTATATATATATATGATGATGAGCAGATATAGAAAAAGAGATAGACATAGAGAAGATTAGGGTATCACAACTATTGCGTACTGCGAAATTACTTCTGGACAAAGACTGGAATTCTCTATTTAACTCTATTTTTTGAATATAACTATAGTGGTGAAAGAACTCAATAGTTCTTGGATGATAAAAATACATGAAAACACACACACACACATATATATATATATATATTATAAAAAATAAATAGACTTACTATTTACATATACATATACGTATATATACATACATATAAATATATATATATATATAAATATATATATATATATNTATATATATACTACATATATATATATATATATATATATATATATATANATATATATATATATATATATAT
>NW_014036396.1:0-2678 GCF_001186125.1 Sphaeroforma arctica JP610 | reverse complement strand
TGATCAATTTATTGAGCCATGGATCTTTACTCCGTAATGGGCAACACAACGTGATGGTAGCTTTATGTATATGAACATAATTTAATAGCTGGGCAATTAACTGCCATGGTGGGTTAGCCCACGTATTATGTTGGAGAGGTCTATTTGAAAGGCATCTCCCATAGGATGATTTAAAGTCCTGTAATTCGATAGTTGTGCATTATGATGTGCAGCAAACATATCTATGGTATGTGGCCCAAATATCTTTTGAGCCAGTTCAAACCACCTGGGATAACATTTCCAGTCAGTGGCTAGTAACTCACGTACGGATTTATTGAAGTCCGGTACGAAGCGTGATAACATATCCGGTAAATGGTTATGTATTCCTGACAGATGTTTTATATCAAAATGAAACTTTGATATTGTATCATGCCAGCGACTCAGTAATTGTGAGTCGGGTTTCATCTCTTTCATATATTGAAGAGATTTCTGATCACACATCAGCGTAAATGCTGTTCCGTATAAGTACTCTTGGAAGTGTGTTAGAGCTGCCACTATGGCTAATAGCTCTTGTTTAACAGTTGGATAATTCAACTGTGAAGCATTCATTGCTCGACTAAAGAATTGTATATATCTAGGTTTGTTATTTATAACCTGATATAATACTCCTCCTAAGGCTAAGTCTGATGCGTCCGTTGCTATTTCAAACGGCACGCCATCGACTGGCCCTTGTACAACTGGGGCTTCTTGGACTGCGTGTTTGAGCACTTTAAATGCGTTATCACACTCTTTAGTCTACAAGTCTCCTAGTTTGCCTTTATGACATCTTAAGTGTCCAAAAGGTTTAAGGTAGTCAGCTAAGTGTGGTACTCCATCTGAAAAGAAGTTTACAAACCCACACATGCTGTTAACATCTTTTCCTGTAGTTGGTGTTCGCCAATCTAACAGGTGTTCTACCTTACCGGGGTCGATCTTAATACCTTTACCAGATATATGGTAGCCTAAGAGCTGTATTTCGCTCATTGCGAAGTGGCATTTCTTCTCGTTAATCTTGAAGTTTTGCTCATTGAGTCTCTTAAGGACTCGTCTGACGAATGCGGCGTGTTCGCCTGTAGTCTTAGAAAAGATGACTATGTCATCTATATAGACTTACACGTTAGGCATGTCTGCAAACATTTTTTCCATTACTTGTTGGACGAATGCTGGTAAAGAGTGTAACCCGAAAGGTGCACCTCTGAACCGGTATTGTTTGCCTTTCCACGTAAAGCTAAAGTATTTACGGTGGGGTTCATAAACCTGCATTTGATGGTATCCTTGTGTAAGGTCTATAGTTGTAAACACTATAGCACCTTCCATCCTTCGCAGTAGCTCGCTAATACGAGGTAAGTGGAAGCTATGAGTCGGCAATAAATTTTTTATTGGACTCATTTCTAAACATACTCTGACTTTCTTAAACAATCCGTCAGAGTTATGTTGGTCTACGGCTAGCAGTGCCAAGTTAACTGGCGTTTGTTGATAGTTAATTTCTATCACACCATCTGCTAGCCACTTCTCAACTTGTTCTTTTACAACAGCCTCGTGTCTCCAGGATACATAGTTCCTTGAGGGACACTTTAACTGTGTAAAGTCTACCTTGGTTAAGTCAAGGCTGACATATCCGTCGTTAAAGCGGAATTTTGCCCAATCTGTGATCTTTATTTTCTTATTAACAAGAATCAGATCCATGATTTTTTCCGCAAAGTCAGGTATTAATGCCTTGACCGTGTCTGACGGGGGCTTATATGGATTCAGTCAGTTATCGTCTGATTGGTCCTTTAATGGATCTATGTTAGTTGGTAGACCAGTTACGGTTATACCTAGAGTGAGTAAATCACTCATTCCGACTATAATGTCGTACTTCTGTGACATCTTAACTATCACAGCTTGAGTAGTGATACTCTATCATCGGCCAGGGAGATTTTAACATCTGTGGCGATGGTATCACACGTAGCAGTTTTATCATCAGCTAAAATGAGATGAGTTGTTCGTGATCTCTTTTCGATATCTTTCATTACTGCAAAGCGATCGGATATACATGAAATTTCTGAACCAGGATCAATCAACGCAAGGATTTTATTTCCATTGCAATATACAGGGATTATTACACGCTCATCTAAAGAGTCGTTGTATTGTCTGTGTAATGATTGTACCTGGTAGTACCGTCACTCCAACTTAATGTTGGGCTTTCGGTCACAAGACATAGTGTGATAACCATTGGTCTTCTCACACTTGTCACACTTAGTAAAGAAGTGTGTACAGGTGGATGCATGTCTATCATTCCAATAACCGTTAGGGGTTAACTGGTACATGTCATATCCACACTGGGCGTCGGCACATTTCTTAATCTCCTTAAATGGAGGTTTCATGTCCTTCGCTCCTGCGCGTGCCCGTTTATTGGGTCGCGTTGTGAAAGTGGATTCGCGAGCACGTGTATGTTGGGGTCTCTCGTTTGAGGTCTGCCTGGATACGTACCCGTGATCGGTGAGCTCCCGCGGCTTCTTAACAGCCGCTTTTCCCTTCGATGTTACTCGATGTGCGGGAAAAAGAGTGAATACAGTATCATAAAACTGTTCCCATGTAAGTCGGGATAGATGAAACTTTGTTTCATGACCCTTGTCTCGAGCCTCAGTCGCGTGTTTACGTCGCAACTCGGTGTACAG
>NW_014036397.1:0-2679 GCF_001186125.1 Sphaeroforma arctica JP610 | reverse complement strand
ACTCATTTCGTTTATTTATTTCGAATTTCACTATACCTAGATTTAACCTACGCGTTTAACTACTCTAAGACGTTAATATCGTTTTGATAGAATCTTACACATTGTAAAGTTAGCAAAGGTATTAATTACTTAGACTACTTAAACGTAAAGGTAGAAAACTACCACAAAAAAAGTCCTTAAGAGACCAGCTAGCAGTCATAAGTTAAGATTATGACCAAGAAAGACAATAATCCTTCTAAGAAGCGTAGAGCTGAAAAGAAGAAGATGGATAGAGAAACCGCAGCCACTGCCGCCGCAGAAGCAACCGCTGCCGCTGCTGATGCGTTTAACCGCACTGTAGCCGAAGCACTTGCCTCCAACAATAATAGTCAACAGGACAATACTGCAGATAAGAATGTAGCCACTCCAATTAAGGAGACTACTCCCACTGACAGAGCCCGATGGCCAACTATTTCCTCAACTTCAAAGCTTGCATTTACGAAGCCAAGAAGTGAGACAAGGGACATGTCTCAAGACGCCCCAACCCATTCTTCTGACGAAACTCAGAAAGAAAAGTTCCCAATCATAAGGGAGTTCCCGATTATAAGGGACAAGGACAAATTTCAGAAGGAACCTATAATGGAACCAGAAGAGGAGGCAAGCGCAAGTGGCAAACCCGAATCTATGTCCGAGACTACTAAGCTAACGCACTCAAGTAAGTTAGTTACTAAAAACACTGATCTTAAGAATCAGTTAGCTACCCTTATGAAAAACTTGACTGTTGAACATGTAGATCGATTGTATAGATCAGAAAAACATACACAGCACTTACGCGAGCATGTTTCTCCGGGCATTACTGAAGCCCTACCGAAGTGGACAGAACGTCGACAGGAAATTACGCCTGAAGAACGTAAAGACTCGAGCGCTACACCTGTGGCATATGAGCCAGATGTGCTCAGCGTGTCTATACCTTACGAGGTACTACCACCAGAACCTCAGGCTAATTACTTGCCTGTTCTGACACCCGGCCGTGAGTCACCCGTCCTTGAGGGTATTATAGACCCAGAGGCAGGTAGAAATAATCCGCCACTTTTACCCAATTGGGATGACAGTCGTCGGAAACTAGTTAAGACTGGGTATGTTATCCAGACGCATGAATCACCCAAGATTATAATACCAACCACTATCCGAGGAACAGAGCATCGAAAGGACTCGACCATGGACTTTACAAGGGGTAATAAACACCCCCGTAAACGTGTTAACGAAGTCGAATTTAATCGCTTCGATCACACAGCACTACATCAACCCGCAGAGGATTTTCACTCTGACGAGGTGACCAAACTTAATAAATCGGTCGACGATTATACCATTAAAATGGAAATCGCCCACGATGCGCATCATGCTGAGGATGTATCATATTTTGCTAATATGATTGCGATTAAGCAAAAGCGTATCGATCAGCTACTTCAGGCCCAACGTGGACAAGACAACAGGGAAAACCAGAAGTACAAAGGACAGATTAGTCGACTTAAGTCGAACTGGGATGCCAACAGTAAGCAGGTCGAGTTTATAAACAACCATGACCTCGACACGCTAACCCGTACGCTTAATGCGTTTACGGTTATGCTGGAGACGAATGATATCGCTCCCCAGCAACGGATCTCTGCTTTAATGCAAATGTTTGACCCTACCGGTACAAGTTATTTGATCCTGCAGCGACACCAACATGAACTAGACACTTGTCGTGACTGGCCAGCTGTGTGTTGGTTGGTTACATTCTTGTTAAGTAAGGACATGCGTAGCCCAGGACTGAGTTCAATTTTAACTGAACCAGTTGAGAACACGCCCATTCAGAGTTATATTCTGAAGCTAGAAAGGACAAAGCGCAGCGATGGTACGAGTTCCTGGCTATGCACATGTTCTGTAAGTGTTCTGTAAGAACATAGGGAATAACGACCGTGAGAGCCTGTACACCGAGTTGCGACGTAAACACGCGACTGAGGCTCGAGACAAAGGACATGAAACAAAATTTTATCTATCCCGACTTACGTGGGAACAGTTTTATGATACTGTATCCACCCTTTCCCCCGCAAACCGAGTAACATCGAAGGGAAAAGTGGCTGTTAAGAAGCCGCGGGAGCACACCGATCACAGATACGTATACAGGCAGACCTCAAACGAGAGACCCCAACATACACGTGCTCGCGACTCCACTCTATCCACGCGACCCAATAAATGGTCACGCGCGGAGGCGAAGGACAAGGAACCTCCATTTAAGGAGTTAAGAAATGTGCCGACGCACAGTGTGGGTATGACATGTACCAATTGACCCCTAACGGTTATTGGAATGGCAGGCATGCATCCACCTGTACACATTTTCTTATTAAGTGCAACAAGTGTGAGAAGACCAATAAATATCACACTAAGTCTTGTAACAAAAAAGCCCGACATTAAGTTGGAGTGAAAGTACTACCAGGTACAGTCGTTACACAAACAATACAACGACTCTTTAGATGAGCGTGTAATAATCCCTATATATTGCAATGGAAATAAAATCCTTGCGTTGATTGATCCTGGTTCTGAAATTTCATGTATATCCGATCGCTTTGCATTAATGTAAGATATCGAAAGGAGAACACAAACAACTCCCCTCATTTTAGCAGATGATAAAACTTCTACGTGTGATACCATGGCCACAGA
>NW_014036398.1:0-2679 GCF_001186125.1 Sphaeroforma arctica JP610 | reverse complement strand
ATAAATATGTTTTTTAATATTTAGTTGTCTGTATGTGTGTGTGTATGTATGTATGTATGTGTGTATTTATGTATGTATACATTTATGTATGTATGTATATATGTATATTCGAATGGACGTGTATATATATGTATGTGGTGTATGTATGTATATATGTTAGAATGTATTGTCCGCTTGTTGTCATATACATAGCTTCTATATAAGCTTCATAATTTATAATTGCCGTTTTGGTTACTTCAGCACGTTGGTCTTGTAATGTAAAATATGCAGGCGACTTGTAAGAATACTCCAACTTGAGAATCCTGCTTGGTTTGTGAATCGCCTCGTTAGCACACGAATATTAAGCATGAGAGTATCCCTATTAATATGTTTACACTCGGGCAGATGTCTATATATGCGCGGACAAGTTTGCATTCAGTCAAAATCATTCTCTTGCCTCAATTTTGTTATATAGACAGATAGATGCCCAATTACGCACACACAGAACTCACATATACATGTGTATACACGTTCATAGAATATGCAACGCATACATGTATATGTGCGTACCAGTTATACATTATACTATACAGCCGCATTCATCGCATCACGGCCATAATCCATGACAGCTAACGACTTCCAATTCCCTTATCACGCCAATCGTGTTATACCATCCAGGACTCTACAACATAAACATGCCGGACAGTTTGCCAGGTAGGTATTTGGTGCTGGCTGCACTCTTCACAGTTCTGCTCCTCAGAATAGTCATCTCGGGATTACTTCCACACATATGCGCGCACACTCCAATGCGCGTGCTTTCGACGGGACTCATCACTACCTTCCCAGATGTTGTGTCCTATTCCCCCACTGTATAAGCATGATCACAGATTGTTTGTACATACGCTTGAAAGGATTCGCTGGTCGCGAAATCGTACACCGATATAATACTGGCATGATACGTTCGTTTTAGTTCGATAGTGTATCCACAAACATGTCGATTTACAGTTTATACTTGCGGATAGAGATTATATGATATCGCTCGATGCTTTGACACCCCTGCCTGGTGTGTTCAAAGTGTATGAAAAGTGTATCAACTAAAGATGCTGCTTCTGTATTACGAGTGTGGAGATGTATGTGATGTCTTGTCAAATATAGAAATATTGTACAAAATCTTTACTCGATGCTCTAAAACATACCGAATTTAACTGGCGGGGGTATAGTAAACGAGAATTGGAGAATTTAAGTTCAAACTGCATGTGTGAGATGCGAATGCATAAGCACATTGCGCTGTAATCACTCACCCCATCAGAGGATACCGCGTTCTGTGTTGTGTCCATCCAACTGCAGTAGAAAGTCCATTCGCGGGCGTACATATATTCTCGTAAGAAATACAGAGTCGTGGGCCAATGTGCTTTGCTTTACAATCTGAAAGAACCATGGTATATAGTTCTTACGTTACCAGAATCACCGGTTCTGGTGTTATGTCACCGGGCAAATGGTTTTTGTGTATAGAGAGCCTCATGCAGAAATGCACTCGCCTTGTGACCATCTCCCATCGACCAGTACATTGCTAATGGGTTGCTATCCAATGATTAACTATGCCAGCATACCGCATTGCTTTATTTGTAAGAAAATCATCGCCGTATTTGTCTTCGTTAGATATAACGATTACTGGTTTACCTGCTAACATTGATCTTACAAAGCTCTTTGTTTATATGTGAGCTTGATACTGTGGAAGATCGACACATACACAATAGTAATTGAGTGTTCATGTTGGTATCAGCTATGCCAGGAAAGTGTATTTTTCTTTCAACATAGTCGGAATGTACCACCATTCTGTGGTATCACTTTACTGATTCTCAAGGCTTCCGTCCAACTCACATACCCTTGCATTCCTTGCAATATTCGAGTTCCACGAGGCCTATATTGCCTATTATGTAAACCCTAAATATACGATAAATTTGGCGAGGTATTCTAGTTCCAAAGAGGCTATTCATCCAATATGTATACTTCGTTCTGAAACAAACAGATGGCAAATTTGGTGTGATCTTTCAATTCTACGAGCCCTTTGTGCAGGCCGATTACCTGTTGAGCTCAACCAATAACTTCGTGGTTGCCCTCAGCGTCGTCAAACTGGTGGAGGTACGTATGGACTCCACATCTGGAAAGCATCGCGTACAATTTGGAATATATATATATATATATATATAGATAAGTTATCACCTGTCGGGTTGGAATATTAGTGAATGGAACAGTATACCAGAGCTTGATCTGACATGGCAACATTGGGTTACGCAATCGCTCTAAAGTTGCAGACAAGATAGACAGATAGGCTGACATGCAGAGATACAGACTTACAGACACACCGAAAAACATACTATATACATACAGACACACCGACATACAGGCATACAGGAATATACACATACACACATACACACATGCATACACATCTACACACATTTACACACATACACACATACACTCGTACACAAACACATACATCATTCACACATATACACATACATATATACACATACACACATATATACATATATAGAAATACACATTTACACATACACCTACATTCATATTTACACATAGACACATATACATACACATATACGCATATACACATATAAACATTACACATAATATATACATAATATATATATATATATATCTATCTATCTATCTATC
>NW_014036399.1:0-2680 GCF_001186125.1 Sphaeroforma arctica JP610 | reverse complement strand
ATATTGTCTGTCCCAGACAATCACTACCGCACTCGTTAAGGTCCTATCACTACAGCCCCAGAAACACCTACCGGAATGAAGCCATCCATATCGTTATCAAGCTTCACAGACACGCCCATGATCATATCGTCTTCTGGGCTGCGCTCGATTCGGCGTACTACCGCATTCATCTTCATGCCAATATTCAGCGACATCTTGTCCTCGCCCGTCAGCAGTTTGAAGGTCTCGTCCTGAGACACAGTGGTCACGTGGTTTGGTCATAGTGGATTAGGCAAGGCAATGGAACGCGTTGTGTGTGGGACTTATTCACGTTAGCATGAGCTACATTGCATGTAACGTACTTAAGTCAGAAAGAGTTAAGACTGTATGTAATTCACTTAAGTGAAGAGTTGAGCTTGCATGTATGCTGACTACGTTAAAGCGGGTGGGACCAGCCTGCCCTGCCCTGGCCCACATGTACACACCAAACTGCCTCTGCATACGCCGTACTCCGTTTGGTTTCCGTTAATAACGACTAACCAGCAACAGCCGCACCCGTACCTGTGTGAGATATTAGTTACTTCGTCTGTCTTTAAACGCCTACCTGTGTGAGGACGGTAGTTACTTTGTCTGTCTATAAACGCCTACCTGTGTGAGATGGTAATTACTTCGACTGTCTTTCAATGCCTACCTGTGTGAGATGGTAGTTACTTCGTCTGTCTTTAAACGCCTACCTGTGTGAGATGGTAGTTACTTCGTCTGTCTTTAAACGCCTACCTGTGGGAGATGGTAGTTACTTTGTCTGTCTTTAAACGCCTACCTGTGTGAGATGGTAGTTACTTCGACTGTCTTTAAACGGTGCCTTGACCTCGTCGGCTATATCTTGAAGTGTCCTCGCCTTGCGTTTACCAAACTGTTCGAAAAGCATCTTTGCGTAGCTCTCTGTGCAGAGTATAGATAGGTCAGAGCCAAGCACAGGCTAGTTAGTGAGGCTATCAAGACGTAAACGTTTTGGTCTCGGGTAAACAGTTCACGCGGTCATATTGGCAGAATCTCTGCGAACGGTATGGGCACATCTGTATAAATTGGAGTCGGGAAGGAATTAGCTACGACTTCTTCAAATAACCATGCAGCGTAACTATATCTGCATGAAAATATGGATATAGTATTTGCAAAACGTAGATATAGTATATGCAAAAACGTAGATATAGTATATTGAAAAACGTATATATAGTATCTGGAAGAACGTAGATATAGTACATGAAAAAAACGTAGAGTTTTAATGTACAGCCCTGTAAGTGATTCTACGTCTACATGAAAACGTAGATGCAGTGGCACTGAGTCAGTGCAGCGACCCGCCAGGCAACTTACTGAGATCCAGGTCTTCTAACTTCTGTGGTTTGTCGAATATGCGCGTGACCAGTTCTAACCCCGATGGCGGGTTGTCCTCGTCTCTGTGGGGAGAAGGTACACTCACTCGTCAGGGCGCAGAATAGAAGGGGTGGGAGAAGTACAGTGCGAGTGCCGGGGAAAGGGTGCGGAGTGCGAACACACATACATATCATCATGTGATATGCATGTATCTACAGCTTATACTCGCATTCATTTCTTCATGTGACATTTATGTATCTACAACTTCTACCCGCATAGGTTTCTTAGAATACGATATATATATATATATATATATATCTACAAATTCGTCCCCCACCACAGTAGTTCATATAACACACACATATATATATATATATATATACAGCTTCTACCCACATACATCTCCTTGTCCAGCGCATTCATGGCAATTTTCTCGACCTGTTTGTAAGACTCGGGATGGATACGCGACTCGTCTCGCCGGTCTGTCTGCATGTCCTTCTCATACATGTCATCGTAATCCGCCTCAATCACACAGATGAATCCCGAACAGTTCTCAAACATCTTGGCACTGTAGGTAGGTAGGTAGGTAGGGAGGGAGGGAGGGCAAGTGGTATAGGGCTCGGTGAGTTTAACCTAACTAACGCGAATGAGGGACAACAGTACTGCGGGGATGCGATACACGACCATGCACAACCGTGTACGCCTGACTATGCACAACCGTGTACGCCTGGATAGATACCGAACTACACCGACGTCGCATATAGACACAGCACTCTCTGATTAACTCATAGACCCTAACGTCTGACTAAACAATCAACCTACCCCAAGTTATTAAATACACCTACCCCATATACTGGCGTGTGATCAGCTCCTGTCGGTTGACCAGGTAGCCTCCGTCCTTCTCCAAGTTCTCGATCAGCGCATTGGCCTTTCTGGGCCCAAACCCACTGATGAACTGCAGCGTCGCCTTCTGGTTGGGGTGGTTGTATATTTCGTTGATCTTCACCCCCGTCTGTACAGATGAGTGTAGGAAAGATTATGTAAGTAGCCACAAATGTCAGCAGAGATCTATGGCATTATATAATAAGAACAGGTGGAGGTATGTTAATACACAAATATATGCATACATACAAACATACATACATGCATGCATGCATACATGCATGCATACATACATACATACAGACGTACATACATACATACATACATACATACATACATACATACATACATACATACATACATACATACATACATACATACATACAAACCTACTACATACATACATACCTACATACAAACATACATACATACATACATACATACATAC
>NW_014036400.1:0-2680 GCF_001186125.1 Sphaeroforma arctica JP610 | reverse complement strand
TAAAGATAGGCGGCTATACACACCCACAAAATCATACCAGGTCTCACAACGCTTTGTAGTGATACGGTCACAGCCGAACTCTCGCCCGAGCCACAGGGTCTGATCATAAAGTTGAGTAGAATATCTTTAGTGCTGTTTGACGGTTGTCCCGGTTGATAGTAGACACGCCAATCAGGATCAGTGACAGTAGCCTGTGGATATGTAGATGGGTGGCATGGATTATTAATTGTAGGATTATAGTGTACATATACAGATGGGATGAGTGTAATTGTCTATTGATTGTAAGGTTATAGTGTACATATACAGATGGGATGAGTGGGATTGTTTATAGAGTGTAGGGATATAGTGTACATATACAGATGTGATGAGTGTGATTGTCTACTGAGTGTAGAGTTATAGTGTACATATACAGATCGGGATGAGTGAGACTGTTTATAGAGTGTAGGGATTATAGTGTACATATACAGATGAGATGGGTGGCATGGACCATAGACGTATTGCGATACTGTTTGCTTAGTCACTAGAGGAACATAGCTCGCGACCACTGACCTGTACACTCATACAGTGAGCACTTGCTCACTACTCACTCTGACTATCAGTGTCTGCCAATAGATATACCATCCCGATGATACCAATGTATGTCTCACAGACAAATGTTTTCGCGGCAGTGTGACTCATGCGCGTAAGCGTGAAATGTACACTATCTACACCCGTAGACAAGGTGCAAAACAACCGGACCAATTCCTGGTGCAAATTAGTGCTGAAATTTGAGCCCATAAATGCAATGAAACATATCAAGTCAGCACAAGCGATAACAACAAATATGCACATTCTTGAGCCAAAAAGTGACTAGATTTGGCGTTGAACTCAGCTTACCGCTACTTGTTGACCCAATTCTTTGTTGCCAAAACACCGCACCGAATCCAATTCCACGCCATGCGATGTGTCAGCATCCGTGGAGTCAAACACGAGCCTGTACAACAGGAAAGGGATAATCCCCCAGCCAATCAAAACAAAGGAAATACACGCAACAGCCAATGGACAGCCTTCAAATCATACGAGCAGTGCCCAAATAAATCCCATCCTAATTCAGTTGGCATGGCAACACAACCTTTACCCAATCCAGTGAGGTACCCACCTGACTGTATCCGTGGAGATGGCCAACGGGCATAGCTCAACGTTTATGGCCTCGTTGATCTCGGTTGTACTACTGGTACCACGCCACACTGTTTTCCACTGTCGCCCGTCTGTGGATGTGATGTTCTCGGGTTGTCTGCGGCGGCTAGACTCCACCGGACTGGATGTGACAGGTAAATCGTGGGTGAGTTTGATCGCGGGTAGTCTGAAGTGGGGTGTATAAGGGAGCTCGATAAACACGCTCGAAGGAGGTTCAAGTGGAGACACACATTAATACATACACATACACCAGCCACAAACGCCCCACACTGAATGCATGCACTCGCATTACACATACTACTACATACATATACACATACACATACATATACACCAACTACACACGCCCCACACAGAATGCATGCACTCACATTACACATACTGCTACATACACACACACATACTACTACATACACATACACATACTACTACATACACATACACATACACCAACCACATACGCCCCACACAGAATGCATGCACTCACATTACACATACTGCTACATACACATACACATACTACTACATACACATACACATACTACTACATACACATAGGCATACACATACTACTACAGACACATACACATGAACATACTACTACATACACATACACCAACCACACATGCCACACACAGAATGCATGCACTCACATTGGCACCCGGACTTCTCTGAGATGTGCACTGGCTGGTCCCACAGTCACCTCCAGCTTCACAGGATAGAGCGCCTCCGCAAACTGCACATCGATCTCCACATTGCCCTCAGTGTACCTGTGTGGCACGGGGTGTGTGAGTGTGGTGTGATGTGGTGTGGTGTGATGTGGGAGGATGTCAGTCTGAGTTGCAATGGATCATGCAATGCTTGTGCGCACACCGCTGTAGTGTGTGTGTGTGTGGAGTGAGATGTGTGATAAGTCCATGTGTTTACTTTGAAAAGAATACGCGCGTGTATGTGTACAGTGGTCATGTAGTGGGGCGCGACCCTGTGTGTGAGTGTACATGGCATGTGGTGTGTGTGTGTGTACATGGCATGTGGTGTGTGTAAGTGTACATGGCATGTGGTGTGTGTGTGTGTACATGGTATTTGGTGCGTGTGTGTGTACATGACATGTGGTGTGTGTGTGTGTACATTGCATGTGGTGTGTGTGTGTGTACATGACATGTGGTGTGTGCGTGTGTACATGACACGTGGTGTGAGTGAGTGTACATGACATGTGGTGCGTGTGTGTGTGTACATGGCATGCGGTGTGTGTGAGTGTTATGCAAATAACTGCACATCTAGAGACCATGCACAGGGTGTGATGTGTGTGTGTGTGCTATTGACAGACTTTAGTAACAGTGTCTCAGCAATTTGCAAGTTGCTGGTGTGTGGGTGAGGCGAAGATGCAGGTATATTGTGTAATACAATGTAAAACGATGTGAGGTGAGCGTAAGCCTAGCCTTATAAATACACCCTCCTGCTGCGATATATATATATATATATATATATATATATATATATATAT
>NW_014036401.1:0-2681 GCF_001186125.1 Sphaeroforma arctica JP610 | reverse complement strand
ACATTTGACGATACCCTTGTGTTAGGTCTATGGATATAAACACCGTAGCACCTTCCATTCGTCTCAGTAACTCGTTTATACCAGGGAGATGGAAACTATGAGTCGGCAATAACTTACTTATTGGACTCATATCTAGACATACTCTAATTTTCCTAAATGTTCCGTCAGAATTGTGCTGATCAACTGCCAATAATGCTAAGTTAACTGGCGTTTGTTGGTAATTGATTTCGATTACCCCATCGGATAACCATTTCCCAACTTGTTCTTTAACTACAACTTCATGTCTCCAAGAAACATAGTTTCTTGAAGGGCATTTGAGCTTAGTAAAGTCTACCTTGGTTAAATCAAGGCTAACATACTTGTCATTAAAACGGAATTTTTCCCAATCTGTGATCTTTATCTTCTTATTTACTAGAATCATATCCATGATTTTGTCCGCAAAGTCAGGTATTGATGCCTTGACTGTGTCTGACGGGGGCTTATATGGTTTCAGACAGTTTTCGTCTGATTGATCCTTTAATGGATCTATGTTATTTGGTAAACCAGTTGCGGTTATACCAAAAGTGAGTAAATCACTCATTCCGACTATTAAGTCGTACTTCTGTGACATCTTAACTATCACAGCTTGGGTAGTGATATTTCTATCATCAGCCAGGGATATTTTAACATCTGTGGCCATGGTATCACACTTAGAAGTTTTGTCATCTGCTAAGATTAAGTGAGTAGTTTGAGTTCGTCTTTCAATGTCTTTCATTAATGCAAAGCAGTCGGATATACATGAAATTTCTGAACCAGGATCAATCAACGCAAGGACTTTATTTCCATTGCAATATACAGGGATTATTTCACGTTCATCTAAAGAGTCGTTGTAATTCCTTTGTAACGATTGTACCTGGTAGTACTTTCACTCCAACTTAATGTCGGGCTTTTTGTCTCAAGACTTGGCTTGATAGCCATTGGTCTTCTCACACTTGTCACACTTAGTAAGAAACTGTGTACAGGTGGGTGCATGTCTGCCATTCCAATAACCGTTAGGGGTCAATTGGTATATATCGTACCCACATTTCTCATCGGCACATTTCTTAATTTACTTATACGGGGATTCCTTTGACTCGGCACGCACCTTCTTAACAGGGCGTGCATTCTGAACAGAGTCACGAGGACGTGTCTGAGGAGGCTTCTCATTGGAAGTCTGCCGAGATACGTACCCTCCGCAAATCTGGTCACGCGGTTTCTTAACAACCGCCTTCTCTCTCGAGGTCACGCTCTGCTTAAGCGCAGCTAACTGATTCTTAAGGTCAGTATTTTCTTCGGTCAACTTACTTATACGAGTTGGTTCCGTCGATTTTGATTCTGATTCGGGCTGGCTCTTTGAGCTTTCCTCTTCATCATCGTCCTTCGGTGGTTCTTTTTCACCTTGGGATTCGTCATTCTCCTCCGTAACTGTGAGATCATCCTTCTGAGTAATCTCATCAGGATTGTTTGGGGTAGTCTTAAACGCTCCCTTTGCTTCACTTCGTGGCTTCGTAAATGTAAGCTTAGAAGTAGAAGCAATAGTTAGCCCTCGGGCTCTTTCTTCGGGGGGCTTCTCTCTTAATGGAGTAGTCTCTCTCTTGTTGGTTGCATTTTTTTACTGTTAACGCCAGCGACAATAGCTTCGGCTACGGCGCGGCTAAACGCATCGGCAGAGCGGCTGCAGCAGTGGCAGTGCCTTTATCCATATTCTTATTTTCAGCCTTCTGCTTCTTGGAAAGGGTGTGGTCTTTCTTGGTCATAATCTTAACTTATGACTACAAGCTATTCTCTTAAGGAATGTCTGATCTTTCTTGGTCATAACCTTAACTTATGACTACAAGCTATTCTCTTAAGGAATGTCTGATCTTTCTTGGTCATAACCTTAACTTATGACTACAAGCTCTTAAGGATTCACTGGTCTTTCTTGGATAAGAAAATTTTTATGGTAGTTAAATACCACTACGTTTAAGCAGTCTAAGTAGTTAATACTTTTACTAACTTTAAAATGTGTAAGTTTCGGTCTCTTAAGGCGATGTTAACGTCTTAGAGTAGTTAGACGTAATAAAGTCTTCTAAAGCTCACATGAAATTAAAGCAAAATAAACGTAATTAGTCTTTTAGTAAAGTTAGATTTGCCTCGTGAAAACAGCAATACTCTGAGGGATTGTGAGGCTGAGACATTGCCTATAAATAATCCTCTCAGTACTTTTTTCGCCGAAGGGATTTTATTTAGTGTTTCGTTGTCGCTCTTATTTATTTGTCGATGACACACGGATCCAAGCCCCTCGATCGGTTTTGCTCCAGCCCTTCTTAGATGACATTGATGCGTGGGGACGCAAATCTGGCCTCGAACAGGGTGTCATTAAACCCCGAGTACGATCTACCGACTTGCGACACGCGGCGCCAACCCTCCGTATAAATGGTGAGCTTATCACGCCGACGCTTGCAGACGCACCTTGGAACACACGTTACCTCCCCCTTAAACTGGCCCCCACACATGCCGAACCGAAACACTCCAAATACCTGGGGTTCCCACTCTCTCACGGAGTACCAGGAATCAACCTCGCTAGACATATGGAATCCCTGGTTGCAGCATTGTCACTGGGTATCGCCTCTTTCCGCGCTTATGGCTTCCATGGCTTCAGCTGGCGACACCCCCGCAACCGA
>NW_014036402.1:0-2682 GCF_001186125.1 Sphaeroforma arctica JP610 | reverse complement strand
TATATGTATACATATATACATATATATATACATACATACATACATACATACATACATACATACATACATACATACATACAACATACATATATATATATATATATATATTCTCATACAAACCATCTGTCGCATCGTATCTCAGTATCATCCTCGTACACAGGTAGACATTGAGATTTCCTCTGTAGCGCATGTACGGAAATAAACTAGGGATTTCCTTTACACAAACCCTACATACACCCTCGTGTTATACTAAAACTATACAGCCGTTAGTTATAAAAAAGTTACAAGGCATGCAGCTCTTAACGGTATCAATATTGCGCTGTACATAATTGCGTAAGTATTCATTGTACAAGCCATTTCGAAACACAAATATGCAAAGACGTGAAGATACGCTCTCATTTCACTCGTGTATGTTCCAGCTTTTAGAACCACTCATACATTCAATTCGTGCAGTTTCTGATATCGATATCATGTATACATCCCTTCCATTTTCAATACTTACATACATACATGTCTATGTATGTATCTACTTCCTATATAAATATATAGTCTACTTATACATATACATACAAAAGAGAAATATATATATATATATATATAGATATATATATATATATAGATTTATCTGAAAATGCATACGATATCCTCTCATACCTCCATCTGTAGCGACTTTGCGGCTTCTTCTAAGGTGGTGCTAGCAGAGTGGTCTTTTAACCTCAAATGCGCAAGCCCATGAGAGTGCTTCGACCTTTGTGAATTGGTTGCTGTCTGTGCTGTTGGTTGTGTCTGTGCAACTGCCCGTAATAAAGTCGGGGATAAATCCGGCCCGTTCCTAAGCGTAACAGGGCTGACCCCACAGCTGTCCACAGGACTGGCGGCGGTCACATTGATGTTGCTATGGCAGTCGCTTCCCGACTGGCTGCTGCCGTGGCTGTGTCTGTTGGCCAGGGCACTCTGGGACGACAGTCTGTGTATATCACTGCTGCTCTTGTTATTTGCCTGCTTGCTCAGCTGCCTTTTTAGCCCGACCCCAGTTCCAGTGGTCTGGGCCCCGGCCGTGTTGTAGAGACTCTCCGAGAACACGTCCGCCATCCCCTGCATCACATTGGCACTCACACTGCGCGTGAGCGTCTTGCCCCCGTCCCAAGGCTTTTCCGGCTTCCCCTTATCTGTGGCATTCTTGTCCTTATCTGTGGCGTTTTTCGGCGTGCCTCTCGAGCCATCCATGGCCCCCGCCCCACCCGATGGGGGTTTGGACTTTCGGGACAGATCCGATACGGATTTGGGCCTATTGTATAAGCGAGACAGTCTGGCCGCCACTGCACCTTTCCCGCTCGTTGCGGGTGCATTGGCACTGTCCACTTTGACCAAGTCTCGCTTGCGTTTAAAATCCCGCTTAACCAGGTTTATGCTGCTGCCCGTGCCGCTGTCCTTCTTCCCCACACTGCCGGTCGCCTTAATGCGCTTGTCCTTGGGCACGCCATCCCGTTTGTCCTTTCGCCCATCCACCGTGCTGGGACTGTGTGCATATGCGGTGCTCTGCGTGCTTCCCATACTTCCTGATCTGTCTGGGTTGATTTGGTCGGTACTTCGCATGTCGCCTGTCTTGGGTAGCGTGCTGCTGAGCTTCTTCGTATCGTCGTGGGTGTGGCTGGGGTGGGGAGTGTCTCTGTGTGAGGCGCTGTTGCTGGCTGTGGAGGTGTTGCTGACGGTACGCGTAGTGGCGGTGGATGCATTGCTGCTCGTCCGCTTGAACTGGTCCTGTGTGCATGGGTGGGTTATAGATAGAATAGGGGTTAAAAATAGAATAGGGGCTAAAAATAGAATAGGGGTTAAAAATTAGAATAGCGACATACACATGCAACAGGGGTTCCTCAAACAAAATGCGGTTTAGAGTCAGGATAAAGGATTTCAGAACGGAATAGCGGTAGGTGGGTAGGTAGATTCAAGGGCAAAGCAGCTTCACAGTACCCCAAATGCATACCACACCAATACGCCCCCCATTGTATTGGTAGGGCGTCTACAAATTGGGTGCACCCCAACAAATCATATAGACCCACATACCCTAAATCGGTCCAGCGCTCGGACGTTGAACTGGCTGTATTCGGGACATTCCCCGAAGTTCGGCGAACAAAGGAGAGGGACATGTGCGGAGTTTATGAACAGAAAGATATTGGCGGGGTTAAGGAGAGAGTATATTTGGTACTTTGAGAAATGGTGAAGCCGATGGTGGCGCGAATCTATCGCATGCAGCCCCAATGCCAATGTACGGCATTCAAGAAGATCCGATTCCAATTTTACGGAACCTGAATGTTGAATTCTGGTTCCAAAATGGGAACTTTACGGATTGAATCAGGGTAGGCAAATCCGATTGCACACGCGTACAGGTGTACGAGTATATACATATACATATATATATATATATATATAGGTATTGTAGGTAGATATTGCCAGCAAACAGGGTTGCCCAGTACTACATGTGAGTCGTAGGTAGAGATAACTTATGAACAAGATACCTACGCATGCACTGCCGGTAGATAGGACCACGGTGCACCCATTCGGATACACATATTACTGGGACTGAGCTTACCTTCTAACGACCCAATTCGAGAATAATTTTGTATCTTAACCCCTCTATCGGTCTTTACATAGCAAAAACTGAAATAAACACACACATGCATG
>NW_014036403.1:0-2682 GCF_001186125.1 Sphaeroforma arctica JP610 | reverse complement strand
ATATATATATATATATATATATATATATATATATTATATATATATAGTATATATATATATATATATATATATATATANATATATATATATATATATATATATATATATATATATATATATATATATATATATATGTATAAGTATACATAATATAAATATATATATATGTGTGTGTACGATTGTGTACATATATCAGTGTACATATATCAGTACGTCTCTAATGAGCTCCATGGTATGTTATGTATGCACATATAAAAAGACAACCATCAGATTCGCATCTTAACTCCACAATATTGTAAGCTCACTTACTAGCACAGACGTGGTTGTAATTGCATCCTGCATTATCGTAAGCAGCGACTTGCTCACCGCCCTGAATAGTACACTCTGTTCCTGGAACTCCTCAGTTCCACCTAAGTCCCCATCCGGCCCAACAATACTGTTGATGGTCTCAGCCTGGTTGCGCAACATCTCATCGTGCATCTCCAACTCACCCAACAGATCGACCCAGGTGCTCTGGCTCACTGCTCCCGCGTCCTCTGGCCAACAGCAGTAAATAAAAAGCGAAATTTGAGCTTAGTCGTGAGTTTAAGCGTCTGTGTCGGATCACACTTGGTGTCCGGTATACTATGTGTGCAATAGATACGTTTATAGCTACTCGCCAAACAGAACTACACAGGTTCTGTATCACCGCACTCGCGTCAGCAGTTACGCATATGCGTCTGTGTTACAGTACAGTTGGTGCATGATGGTATTATGTGGGCAAGAGATGTAATGACAACAGGTCCACCCAGTTACGTTATACCGCCGCACTCGCGTCCTCTGCCAACAGTAGTAGGTTAAGTCGAGACTGCAAACTCGGCAGTGTGTGAAATCCTACTTGGTTTATGGGGGTACTGTGTGAGCCATACAGATGAAACGATAATCTGATACGAAACAAATCAGACTAGTTGCTTTGTACCACTGCCCTCGTATTTCCCGCCAACCGATGGAGCCGAATGTCGATTTCATACACACAGTGATCCGCACGTGCGTCTGCGTTGAATTATACTTGTGTATGGTAGTTTGTGTATGGTAGTATGCGGGTAACATAGGGTATCACAGATGCACTCATAGTCACTCAAAGCGAACATATCCACAACTGCGTACCAATGCACTCGCAGCCTCTGCCAACAGTAGTAGGTGAAAAAAAATCGTATTTGTTTGCCTTGTACACAATCGTGCCCGTATTGAAGCAGGCTGCCAGTTTTGTGGTTCTATAATGTGATCTAAAGTGATGTACATTTCGTTTTGGGTTCCCCCAGATTGCATATTGAAGACGGCAATTGAATCGGCACACGCGAACTGTACCTAATACAACTGAAGTGTTGAAATTTTAAACCCCAGTACTTCAGGTATAAAACAATACACAGTACAACACCCAGAACTACTTATATATAAGCACAGGGTACTGGCATGAGACTATCGCCTTGTCTCGCCCACATCCAAATAGCACGCACTGAGTAAACACAGACGGCGCAGAAGTTCAGATACAGTGCAATACATAGTACAACCACCAACACTTAACGTACACCGACGCACAGCACAGACGTGATTGATATTTTTTTTCGTCCAGAAGGCTCTTGCAGACTCCAATACCAAGGTGCTTTACAGTGAAAAGTACGAGCATTGACAAGGCTCAAATTGACCACTGCTATGGCGGTGTGACTTGCACAATTATCATAAACGTGCTGTACTGGCTTATACCTACGGGCAACAAATACGATGGACAGTAGGCTCCTAGAATAAACACTTTGACGAATACATACAGGCAGCTGAAAGTGTAGAGCAGAAGATTGCAGGGTGAACTTATCCATAGATACACGTGGGCAACAAACAGAAATATAGACACGTTTGCAGTATAAAATTAACCCCATTGACCAATATAATACGGGGAGCCAACCTAGTAGGACAACGTTTGCAGAACAACACTGACAAATACGTATGGACAACTAATAGAACAAAAAAAAGTTGGTGGTAAAATAAAACCCCTTGGCAATGTGTATGGGCATTTAAATGCTAAAACAGGAGTTCGCAAAACAAATACCACTCCTTTGACCCATATATATGACAAATCAGTAAGTACGAAACAGAAACAGAAGTATACAGTACAAACTTTAAACCTTAAGCCCCGAATACGCATGGGCAATCACCGTGAACGAGCAAGCTTCAATATCATATCCGTGCACGTGGCACCACACATGTTCAAGCTACATACCATCGTCGCTTCCGCCTACTTTCTCTTTCTCCTTGACGGCCTCGAGACTCTCCAGACCTTCCCCAACCCTTCCAGTCTCTCCTTCCTGACACCGTTCGGCATCCGCATTCGTATCTAAATCTCTGTTCTTCAATGGATCGTCACTTGACTCAGCCTCTCTCTCGCGCTGAAGTGATGCGACGCTCTGGTTAGCTGAGTAGGCTCGTAGTAACGTGGCAAGCGGGGCTGCCTCGGCACGGTCGTGCGCTTTGGCACTGCCCAAGGCTACCAGCCACTCGCGCCGTTGCTTGTCGCTCTGTGCACACAGCGTAAACACCTGCGACCCATTGCTGACAGTGAACTCGCCCACCGTACCTGTATTCGAGGTAAGAACCACCGAATTCCGATCCGACAGATGAGAGGGAGAGAGAGTGTGTGTGCTGGAGCAT
>NW_014036404.1:0-2685 GCF_001186125.1 Sphaeroforma arctica JP610 | reverse complement strand
ATATATACATACACACACACACACACACTCTCATATATATATATATATATATATATTTATATATAATTTTAGTTATGTTAACATACTATTTTTTTTTGTAGAATTCAAAGTGTCTTATTGTTCGTTCCATTTTCTGCAAACTCATATACCCATCCAAACTATATTCATTATTACGCTCACATTTATCATCTACTTTCTTTTGCTTCTGTACCAGTAAAAGCATATTTATCTCCAGGCAATTTGATTCATCTTTCGTTTAGACTAAACCCACAAACAATCGCTAGCCTTACCTCGAATGTCGTACACATTTCGATGTCACGAATAGATAAAAGCATGGATATATGTACTCGACCATTCTATTGAGCGCGAGTTAATCACACAGTCTCCCACTCATTCTATTCTACATTTTTCCTTGTACGCTACACAGAAACGGTCAGTGGAATCAACCCCGGACAAGACCAGTGTTCTCACCAAGACCTACTCGCTGGATCTGGAGAACCCGTGGGAACACGTGAGCGTTGTCGGCGACGACGGTATGGGTCACCCGTGTATTCAAATACATCCAAATATGCATATGAACTCATACATACGCATATATGTCACTAACAGTATTGGTATCACTGCACATTTGAGATTTATTGTGTTTTTGTACCGTCTTATCTCCATCCTTTATATATATATATATATACATATATACATTCGTATTTGTATTTGTATGTACTTCATCTCCTTTGGTAAGTAAAACTGAACACCCAATGCATCCGACAGGTGAACTACTCAAGACAGAATCGTTACGGCTGTTGGCCAATATGATGCCCATGAAAGAGCAGTTCCTGGACTGGCGCTTAATCTACGCATCCAACAAGCACGGCCTCACGTCGTCCACACTATACTCAAAGTGTGCTGAATACGGTGGTCCATGTTTGTTATTAGGTATGAATGTGTGCGATATTCATGGTGTATTGGATATTGTGCTGGTAGCTTCAATCAATACGTGACACAGAGCGTGGAGAGTACAAACATAGCTGCTCTGTTTTTGTTTCTATGTGTGTGCGTAGTTGTCGTGCTATGTTACTGTTTGCATTGTGCGTGCAAGGTTTTGCGTCGTCTACCCGGAATGTGACGGCCGTTACTTATTGCTAGTTAAAAACACAACATACCCACATAGCCAACTTGATGACTTTAGTCAGTCAACCGTATTTTATTCTTATTTGTACTTCTAGAGGGTCATGATATTCACCACCATTATACATCATGCGAAATACTATCTGTAGCTCTATAGAAATACTTTTTTTTGTACCTTTAGAGGGTCATGGTACTCACTATAGCTCCTTATAAGAACGATTATATCCACATTCCGTGCCTAAGTATGGGAGTACATACCTTGCTATGTCGATGTATGCGTCGAACAAGGGCGGTCTGTTCCATCTCCTCATTACTGGTTGGGTGCCTATCCAACGGATGTGTGCTTAGTGACCGATAGTATTGGATAACCTTACAAGAATCACTGAACTACATACCCCTTTCTTCCATTCTATATTCAGCTACTAGTGCGCTTACTCACCCATCCACCCACAGTTAAAATCGACAAAGATCATGTAGTTGGCGCCTTTACGTCACATAGGTGGTCAATAACACACAGCAATGAACAACCGCACAAGATAAACTCAGGTGCATTTTCCTTTCTTCCATTCTATATTTCGCAACTAATGCGCATACTGTCCATTTGCCCACAGTTAAAATCGACAAAGATCATGTAGTTGGCGCCTTCACGTCGCATGCGTGGTCAATAACAGACAGCAGTGGGCAACCGCACAAGAAGCATTACGGGTCAGGCACATGCTTCCTCTTCACAATCAAACCAAAGTTCCGGGTTTACCCGTGGTCAGGGTATGTGTCACCCGTACATGTGTCCGTGTTGAATGAATGTATGCATATTCGTGTTAGCTGTGTGTGATAGGTGCATCTTTGTACATGTGTGGGTACTTTTGAGTCCCCGCCCATACATCGGTATCAATATTTGCATGGAGAACGCATGAATCTTTTCAAGCTAAAACGTATGTGCAAACACGTACACTCTGAAATTCAGAAATGTTTATATCCTTATGTATTCAGTTTGTTTATTCACGTTTCTTACCCACCAAATAAACGTATTGACATAAATATACAAGTTGATCGAAACAGCTGCAGCCGCCCGTGTACATTCACGAAAGTGTGTGTACGTATATGTATCCGCTTACGTAAATGGACTGTATATGCATCGATATATTGGCATTGGCGTGTATTAGCCAAACATACACGTATATCCACAAAAACGTTCAAATGCAGCCAAACAGATGTAAGTTGATTTAGAATGAAGTACTATATGTATATTCGTGTGTATAGGTCATTCGAATATATAATTTGGTATATTATTTTAATAATATTAACTAAAGGATCTGTGGATATATGTCCAGAGCCTATCTTCATTTATGACTGAATAGCCATGTCATCATTTCATGTGTTTCATGAATGAATAGCCATGTCAACATTTCATGTGCTTCATGAATGAATAGCCATGTCAACATTGCATGTGTTATAACTTTATATGTGCATGCATAAAGCGGTAAACTCAAAAAATATGTATGCATAAGTGTGTGTATGTGTGCGTGTATATGTATATGTACATGTATATGAATATGAATA
>NW_014036405.1:0-2686 GCF_001186125.1 Sphaeroforma arctica JP610 | reverse complement strand
TGGTCGCACGTTAGCGGGTCGTACTATTTTTCTTAGATATTGTTCTCATTGGTAATTAAATTAGTGAGTACGGCCGATCTCTCTCCATATTTTTGTGTATACACAAGTAGTTGTATACTGAAATAGAATAGTGTCTATACTGATCTGCTGAAACGGAGATCAGATGTACAGAACGTGACGAACACCAAAATACAATCATCGCATGCACACAAGTGACTGCATTCTTCTTATAGTCCAGCGTTAACAATAGGCTTCTAATGTTTCTTAAATAGCCTTGATTTTTATTTTTCGCATAATGAGATATCCAGTAAGTCTCCAACGAAACGCTTGAAAGTACGAACCGCCTCTCGCTTTCGGTGGATATTATCTTGTTGCGGTGATAAGCTTTTCAGGCGAGACCCAATTACATCACCTTATTCAAAAACATTGTATACGCAATCACGTATTTAGTAAACACGTGGGAAAAATGGGTTTAGTACAATAGATCTACAGGTGTATCTGTATCTGTATGTAATATGTGTAGTAGATCCATTATTTTTGATATGGAAACGCACAAAATCGAATGCAGTTCCATTGCGCTTGTGGTAGCTACACTTAAGTGAGAGCAGAGCATGCGCGTGTTCTTTCACCCGCGGGAGCGTCACGTCACAAAACAGCGTTTCCTAGTAAACAGTTTTATCGGATCATTTAATTTCGAAAACCTGATATAGCTACAAGATCGCTCAACACTCAACAACTTCTTTCGTTGATTTAGCACTCAACCTCGATATTCGCTGAGCTCTGTATCTTTCACATATGTTTTCGATAGTCAAGGGCGGTACACTTAATATATTGCAACGCATCAGATACATCTAATCTCGAGACACATCCCAGACTGTGTATATTGAGTAAGCTGACCCGACATTTATAGTGCCATTCCACAGATAGCTTTGCGTGTGAGGCAACAACGAAAAAAACTCTGCATTAGGGACCAAGCCACATCGCAACATTCACAGTATTATGGATAATATGCCGCTAATTTTAATAGCAATTAGACAATACCAAACAGTTTCGCTGTGCTGTACATGTGTTTATCAGACCGCACATGGTGTCCTCACGCTTCGAGATTATTTTTATTACTTCTCTTACATATAGTAAGACTTGCCTGTGCACCGTATTTATAGATGAACACGCAGAAAGAAGCGAGTATCAGTAGTTCTATATTGATGATGATTGACTAGAGATCCATGCTAGCTTGTATATGTTCAATGATGTATTGTATGGTCATCCGTGACGGCCATCCACCTTTTAGAATGCAAGCACAAAATAGACGGTCAATGCCCATATCCAAAGTTTAGAATATTTTATTTGTGTTTGATTGTTGCTCAAAGTTGGAAATCACGCTACATTAATTGGATGGAATGTGTCATATTATCGCCAAAAGTTGGTACACATGGATCTAATATCAGCTGCAAATTTGGGCCAGTTTTGCCTATATATAGATCATCAGTTTCTAACGATACAGGAGTCCGGGACAGCGAATTGCTCAAGATTCTTGTGGAAGTGAGATATCACGCTATTTGTTTTTACGTTTGATTTGTGGTATAGTCATAGAATGAGACAGACCTCTTGTTTCCGGTCGGTGGTACACTGTTTAATATACAACTCGTTATCCACTCCCATCGCCATCCCCAATTCCCTAGCAGTTGAAGTCACCTTCGACTACATACCCACCCTCTTCGCCGGCTTGTTGAATGCTCACGGTCAGCTCGGACCCGCAGAGATAAAGCCCAAACACAAGTTCGTGTTCAAGGACGCAATACGCAAGGCCAAAAAGGACCACAATTTGGACCTAAAGTTCCCGCCAGCACATCCATTCATGCCCCTGCCCTCTCTTCGACTTGCGACTGCTCTGAGGCAGGATCAGCACCCCCTGTATTCCACTGTGGTCGAGAATATATACCATGGTATGTTGTACGTCTGGGTCCAATTGATGACGGATGCTCGACGTGATGCATGTGCAGATTTTGAGCGACCTTCCTTTGGTATAGATTGCAGTATACTGATTGTGCGGATCATATCCGATTTCCCTCGATCGTCGGTTGGTTCCGCTTGGTTTGCATACATATGGCGGCATTGACCTGCTGTTGAATTGGTGTATTATGTTGTTGCCTGCTCTCAACCACTTCAGCACATAACCTCTTCAGTCAAATGGTTTGCTTAGTTTCGACTGCTAATCGTATGGTTTTTTTGGCCTCCTTGTTCCTTGGCGGTTGCTTGATGCATATTTTTTTCACTGCTATCACCCAAGTGGCATAAGGCCTTCATGGCTACACCTGGCTATATTTTCTGATACAAGGAGGTTTTTGGTGCTTGTGTTATATATGCAGTTGTGGGGTCATTATAGGTTGGTTTTAGCCATCTTAATTACGGTTATCTACATAGTGAGTGGCACCATGACTGATGCCACTAACTGGGCCAACTCATCGTGCTCAAATTAAGGAAGCAACGGAAGCTGTTGTATTCTCGTCGGCGAGCTTCATCGCTTATTCTAGTGTCTCTTAGGTTGCTTACTTTTAAATTTCAGCGTTTACTTATCATTTGAGAACTTTTGGCCTCATTCACTTTTACCTTATGTTCCTCGACATCGCTTGCCTCTCGTCTATTTTTCTTGATTGCACTCAATGTGAGTTTTGTCTCTCTTCAT
>NW_014036406.1:0-2688 GCF_001186125.1 Sphaeroforma arctica JP610 | reverse complement strand
CTATACTATATATATATATATATATATATATATATATATATATATATATATATATATATATATATATATATATATATATATATATATATATATATATATATATATATATATATATATATATATATATATATATATATATATATATATATATATATTATATATTTATATGGGGTGTTGTTCCCAGTAGTGCTACATTGGCATCAGGGTATATATATATAACATCTGTGACCAATATATAAACATATACTTCGCTTTGTTCATATGCCTTACACATCATCACTATCCATAGGCAACGCAATACTAGTAGTGTAACGCAATACTAGTAGTAATATTTAGGACACCCACCCAATATGTCTTCACGCAGTCCACTACCCCTGCACACATCCCGTCTTCCCCCCCCCCCACCACACACACACACCACAGGCAAGTCAAGGAGAGCGTGTCCTGGATGGTGGTGCGTATGGGCTCGCAGATGGTCTCCGACGGTGTACGTCTTCTCGCTGGTAAGAAAGACTTATTCAGCGAAAACGAGATGTCTTCCGAAAACACCCCCACCGCAGACCCCCCCACCCCTTCCCCCTGGTTGCCCATAGAGTTTGACCGGGCGTGTGACAAGCAGCCGGTGGTGTTCGCCCAGGTGCAAACGTACGACTATGCCGAGGCCAGCATCCTACACAGTCGCGTAGCCAACGTGACCAAACAGGGCTTTACAGCGGTCCTAGAGAGCTCATACCCAACCCAGCCCATACTCACACACCCCGACTACGAAACAGTCGCCTGGCTGAGTATGTGCAACACCAACCCCACAGCCCACCCACACGTCCACTCCGTCACGGAAGACCATGTGCCCTGGCACATGCACACCATCGCGGTCGGCGGGACAACCGGGGGCGACCTGGCGCACCCGTTGGGCGAGGACCAGGACAGGGCAGAATCGGCCCCGTTGGTTTTCGGACAGTTGCAAGACATGCCGCATGCGGGGTCGGCAGCGCTGCGCTGGGGTGTGGGGGCGAAAGTGGGCTTGGGCAGTAACAACACGAACACGGACACGGCTGAGCAGACGGATGACATACACATACACGTGGACGATCTGGGCATTGGCATGGTAGGTAAAGGGAGTGCATATGCGGGGGATGTGTACAGGACAGCTGTTTTGGTGTTCAGTGCAACTGTGGTGGCGGACGGCCGGGCCAAGACGTGCCCTGCCCCGAAGGAAGAGGACAGGCCAACTGGCCTGTCCACGGAATGCACGCCTGTGGGTGAGGAGCCGTTCTACTCGGGGACTAGTTGCTTCCACATATGTGGCAATCGAGGTGTGTATTGGGCCTATTGCACTGTATGATATGTTATGTTTACCAGAGGTTGGGTATGTTAATGGTGGTAGCACTGTATGGTGTATATTCCTTTTATGTTGTCTTGACTAGTGAATGCCGGTAAGGTGATGCTGGGAATGCGTCCAGATGTTTCTACATGGACTATCCCGATGGTTTGTGAGTCATTCCTGCTGCTGCACCTGTGGGTCGATACTATGAATTTCTTACGAGCGTGTGGAGCAGTGCAATACCTTCATCTCAATCGTATAAAGATAAATAGAAATATCACAATATGGTATGAGCTGCGACTATTTCGTCACCTGGAGGTAAATATAGTAGGTCGATATAGTAGGTCGATATAGTAGGTCGCTATAGTAGGTCGATATAGTAGGTCGCTATCGTAGGTCGCTATAGTTGGTGTCTGCAGACCATATACGATAGTACCATGTTTTTATCTGAATGATTGTGTAGTGGTGAATAGGCCATCAAGACTACTCGATCTCCCTTCCATAGAGGAGTCTTGTGATGTATCAACGTGGTTGTCCTATTTGATGCCTCAGTACTAGACCGCCCTCGATTCATTGCTGATAGGACACCCATGAGCCATCCTCGTCTGTACGGGTGCACTGATGAGTCCAGAGCTGCTCCAGATGGGTCCATTCAGTAATTCAAGCCTAACTTACCACGCATACATCGGAGTGTTGTTAAGATAGCTATCCTTCCCTCACACAACGTGTGGCTATACTCCCACATACGTGTTGACCATATACCCACCTCTCGCGTGCACCTATACAGGCGTGGTAAAGGGCCCCAAGTCCCGCCTGTGCACCTTTGACGGCAAATGGGACCAGCCGCTACCCACCTGCTCGTACAGCTGCGGGTCTGTGGCCGACATAGACCACGCCCTAGTCACATGCCCCGCAGACATCGACGCCAACATCGACACGCAGTGCTCAGTCGAGTGCGTTAGTGATGCGTATGAGCTGCTTGGTGAGGATTATATCAAGTGTACGGCCAGTGGATGGTCCAGGGCCCCTGTCTGCAGACCCTATGAACGGGAGACCATACAGTTTGGGCGGGCGGAGGAGGTCACGGGAGAGTGGCAGACGGTGGAGACAGACCAGATCAGCGACCCCATTGTGATTGCTATGCCACCGACCACCAGAGAAAGCGATCCGTGTATCACAGAAGTAAGCGCACAGAGAGAGAGTGTGTGTGTGCGTGTGAGTTGGTGTATGGGTGGGGTGTGTGTGTGTGGTTGGTGTGGTGTGTGTTTGTGTGGGTTGGTGTGGGCGTGAGTGTGTGTGTTAGTGTGGGTATGTGTGTGTGTGTGTTGGTGTGAGAGCGTGTGTGTGTGGTGGGTGTGTGTGTGTGG
>NW_014036407.1:0-1106 GCF_001186125.1 Sphaeroforma arctica JP610 | reverse complement strand
GTACATGTAGATGTATATGTATGTGTATTTATATATGTATATGTATATGTATATGGATATGGATATGTATATGTATATGTATATGTATATGTATATGTATATGTATATGTATATGTATATGTATATGTATATGTATATGTATATGTATATGTATATGTATATTGTATGTATATGTGTATGTGTATGTGTCTGTATGTATATGTATATGTATATGTATATGTATATGTATATGTATATGTATATGTATATGTATATGTATATGTATATGTATATGTATATGTATATGTATATGTATATGTATATGTATATGTATATGTATATTATATATTATTATATCATTGTAATATATATATATACATAATCTGTAGTACTTTCAGTCACACACTCACATGCATTGTATCGTTTGTATTTCAGGGGCGCACGCGCTAGTCAATACACCATGGAAACGCAAACGCACATCTGTGGGAATGGACGCAGATGTCGCAGGTATCTCTACGGCTTTGAATTATTTAGGGTTTGTATGGTTTCAGGATTCTTGGGTTTTATTAAGTCTGAGAAGTACATGTACATATGCGTCTGTATGTGCGTGTTAGCTCTATATGAATGTGCGTATGTGCCCAGATACACATTCATCTTCAGCAGTACTAGCCCTGAGACCCTAAACCCTACAGCTCGATGGGTTTGGAACACTTTGCGGATCACATGTCCATCAAAGCGTGCAAATTGATCTAGAATTTTATATGTAAAATTGTAGGGTTCTAAGGTTTTGGGTTTAGGGGTTTGGCGTCTTCATCTATGCACACGCTATTGCCATATGTAATGGCTGATGTCTTACGGTTTAGAGTCAAGGGTTTTTAGGTTTAATGCCGGATGCAGTTGTAATTACCGGCAGGTGTTGGCAGTTGTCATGACCCAGTAATTGCGGACAGGGCGACCTGTCCTATTGTAAGAGCCGATTTTTAGAGTTTCAGGGTTTTAGCTTATCCCTAGAAACCCTAAAACCCCATTGCACGCTCGAGTTATATTCTCACACGCGCGTGTCTATGCTGTCGATAACCCACTCACTATATATATATATATATATATATATATATATATTATATATT
>NW_014036408.1:0-2689 GCF_001186125.1 Sphaeroforma arctica JP610 | reverse complement strand
GTGTGTGTGTGTGTGTGTGTGTATGTATGAATATGCACATGTTTATATTATATATGTATTATATATATATATATACGTATGTGATACATTTTCATATTAGTATACACATGTACTCGTGAATATATATACATAGAAAGATATTTAAAACATGGTTTTCTTTATATGTATGTACGTCCTTGCTATTTTCTGCGCGTTTGCAGAACCGCATTTACGTTCAAGACGTTAAATTATGCATCTTTTTTATATCTGATCAAGCAAGTATGTTTTTAAATGCAAAAACGTACACTCACTCTCGAAGCTCGCTTATGGGTGAGATTTCCATATTCACCATTCCTGTACTACTGCACCCTCATATTAAGTAGTACTGTATTACACAATTACTCAGTCATCTACTATCGAACACACACGTATACTTATGAATATACAATTCTAATCTACAGGCGTTCTTTATCATTTCACCCACATCACGATTCAAATATGTACCTACATTTATCTAATTCACTTACACATGCACATTTTGATTCCTCAGGTGAGTTTAAGCACGTTTGCCTTCTTGTTCTCAGAGATCATACAGTATTGCCAAGGTCGCGTGGAGAGTATACCTGAGCTAGAGCAAAAGTAAGCCGCTCAACACCAAATTTCAACTTTCTTTCGATTTGGGAACATATGATTTCCGTAATCAAAGTAGTATCATATATGCAGACCATTGCCTCACAAAGTCAGGCCAGTTTGGCACGTCTACCCGTAATTACACATGACCTCGTAAGTTATATTTACCAACATATCTGTAGTGCTGCCCGTCACTACTGCGTCATTTAATGTCCCATTTGACACCAAATGTATCCAGGTTGTCGGAATTTGGCAAGAGGGTTGGCATCCGCATCTTTGAGCTCATCTATGTGAGAGAACGCTACCAGAAGGTGAGTAACAACTGACATCTATCCCCCGCGTCTATGATCGACAGCGACGGTCTTGCATGTGTTCCAAATTGGATGGTAAAGCCCTGTTGCGGAATCGGATCGAATTTTCTTTCTGTGTGAACATGTCGCCATCTTGACGTTCTCGTGGTGTTGCGTTTGGTGTAGTTTTGTTAGTCTGGGTATAGTGCCCGTCGCATGTTTAAGGCAGGACCAACTTGTGCAGCCTGCACAAATGTATGTATGCGTAATCTTTCGTTGGAATTGATCGCATTTCATAGACGTAGGCTGATCAGGTGGTCAGAAGCACGTTTGTATGCATATGGGCCAATGCTACAGTAAATTCTGTATAACTATTCAAAGCACAATCTAAATGTTATATTGCAATCTCCCAATGTGTTTGAGCAAGCTTCCGCGTACGTGTTAGTTGTTCTGCTACACACACATATAGACTAATACACCTCGCAATTTGCAATCACACCACCAAACCCAACCTAGAGAGAGACAGAGCTCCTGCGCATTCTTTACTTCCTCCAAACAACGGTGTGGAAGTATTTGTTTGGGAAGAATGCGGATTTGCTGGAGAGAGAACAAAGTGACGAACAAACCTGTACGTAACAAGCTAATCTATGCACGTGTGGTATTGAACTCTGTGCTGAGTATCGTGCTGGTGTGCATTATTAGTGAATGCGAAGTTGGTTAAACACTTTTTTTTTTGGTACGGCGTGTTGACAGTAGTGTTTTATTACGCATTTGAGTACCACTAAACCCCAAGTTATTACCGAGAGTTTGCGACTTTCTTCGTACAATATCTGATAGTGGTGATCGTCCGAGAAACGTGTGAGATTCTCTTAACGTTGTAAACACGTAGAGATTGCTACCTGGGCTTTTTGAACCCCAGCCACGGGCTGTGTTGACAGTAGTGTTTGAATATGATTCTGCGCTCGCAGTTGGTACATGTTCAAAAGCTTTGCTTGTGCTGCTATTGTATGTAGCTAATTCTCTATGTATCTCACCCGTTGCATACAGATATGATCACGGATAAGAGTAGCATGGTCAACACTTACACGCATCTTTGACTTGCGCAGCTATTGTATATAGCTAATTCTCTATATATCTTTGGCTCGCGCAGCAATTGTATGTAGCTAATTCTCTATATATCTTTGACTCGCGCAGCGATTGTATGTAGCTAATTCCCTATATATCTCACCCGTTGCATGCAGATATGATCACGGATAAGAGTATCATGGTCAACACTTACATATCCGTGCCGAAAGAAATGAGCGGTCTCAACTGCGCTGCCTTTGTCGCAGGAATCACGGAAGCGATCTTGGACGGAGCAGGCTTTGTATGTGATTGCATACCAATTTTCAGATATACATATGCGCATGGAAGTGGCGTGAGATATGAGTATATGTGTTTCTCTTTTGAAAACGGTCACAGGGTGTATAGTACGATCTAACCTTCTGTAAGGTGTTAAGAGTTGAATGGCACTTGAGGGTGAGATGTCTTACAGTGATGCTTGCAGGTGGCTACGGGCCATACATTCGTTGTGTTTCAATGCCATTGATCTTGCATTGCAGTGTATCTTCGTCTCATTGATGGTATCTAACACAGTTGCCAGGTGTACATGACAACCGTTATTAGTTGTTGGTGCACAACGTATCCTGGATGTATACACTCATGATCTAGTCGTGTCAACCTATTGCATATAACCCTTCCATTCACAGCTCTAAACTCGCCCTCCGGAATCTTTTCTTCCGTGTACATAA
>NW_014036409.1:0-2690 GCF_001186125.1 Sphaeroforma arctica JP610 | reverse complement strand
ATATATATATACTATATATATATATATATATATATATATATATATATATATATATATATATATATATATATATATATATACTATATATATATATATATATATATATATATATATATATATAAATTTCTCTCTATAACTCCCCCCAAAGAACATAAAACCCTCACAATCATACTATACCCCAATGAGACAGTTCACCTCACACCCCGCCCCTGACATCTCTTCACACGTTTACACTATTCACTGTAAGTGGATCTGCTCCCACACCAACTTCTGTATACACTAAACCCTAAACCGCAGCCTAAACTCTTCCTTCGCACACTCACCCAATCAGCTGCCAGTGAGTCCGCGCCCAAGCCCAATCACGACACCACCCTCAGGCATTTCACACGCGAGATCTTCGTGGGGTGTCTGCGGAAAATGCTTACCAGTGCGAGTGAGCAGTCCACTTCCACCCTCACGTTGCTGGACGCCAGGATAACTCAGATGATTGACAACTCTGTGGACCACAGAGCCTCGGGTGGTTCGTATGGGAGTGGGTTTGATATGGACATAGCTACCACCTACCTACAGGCGGTTGGTGGGTATCTCGAGAGCGCGGCGAGCCATAAACAAGCCAGACAGACCAGCGCCAACGCGTCCGCTCATGGCTTACCAGTGGATAAGAAGAACAATAAGGGTACGGATAAGAGTAAGAAGAAGGATAAGGATAGGGAGGCGAATAGTCGGAGCTATGGCGGGTCCTTCCATAGCCTATACCAGAAGATGCTCCAGCACGCGTTGTCGGTGGTGGATGTGGCAGGCGCCCAATCAGAAGGCCGCGCTAGAGCACAGGACAAGCGGTACCCATTGTTTGCCCATGGGGCTCGGCAGTTGGGTGTGGTGTCGGCCATTCTCAACACACCCGTACCCACTACCGTTCCAGAGCGCACGGGGAGCGCAACTAAGCCCAAGAAAACGGACCGGGTGCAGCCTGCACCTGGGGCAGGGAGAGAGGACTCGGGGCGGACGAGCGCCGCCAATGCACAGGCCAGGATGGCCATCCTGGTGGCGTGTTTGAAGCAGGTGTCGGGCTTTCTCGTCGGCATCAGACAGCGCGATACAGATAGAGTACACCCCCTATCCACAGTCAACCAAGAGAGTATAGTCGCCAGTGAGACAGACACGGACGCGGGGACGGAGATACTGTCGGCGGTACTGGGCTGTATGGTGTTCCTGACGACGAGTGCGCGTATTCTGGGCGAGGATACCTGGGCACAGGCGCAGTACAGCGCGACCGTAGATGCCATGTGGAAGCGTGTGCTGACGCTGGCGTTGTTTGTGTGTGCGTGGGCGACGGAGGCCCAGCACGCGACCCAGCGAGCCACACCTGCACCCAGACCCACCCACACACACGCACAGTCACAGCCACAGGCACCATCACCATCGCAGAAGTATACGTATACACACACGCACGAGGCAAGGAGACGCAGACGGGCTAGGTACGCTCAACGTACGGTTAATGCGTGCATAGAGCTTGTGTGCACCTTAGCCGTGTCACTGAGCGCGTCGTCGGATATGTTTGAGTCGCTCGTGCAGAGTTTAGGGGAGGAGATCGACCGAGGTTCAGTCCAGTCGCACCTCAGTGTGCGGGGTTCTGGTCCTAGGCGGGGTTGCCATGGCAACGACGAACGGGATCAGACCGCGTCGGAGTTGCAGTCTGTGTGCCGGACACATGCGGCGGTGGTGTGTCTGAGCGCACTGCACGCGCACGCGATAAAGCTCAAGCAACATGGTATGTCTTTGTATGTGCAATATGCTTAGTTTGATTGTGTGTTAAAAACTCATGCTTGTATGTTCCACAATTTAGGTTACAATACGCTAATGACGCTTTTGGACTTGAAGCACACTCTTTACTTCACTCAATTAGACCGGATAGTAGATAAAACTATACTCTTTTGACATCGATACATAGTGCCGGATGGGCGATTGTATTGTGTATGTATTTGGATACGTATGCGCATAGACGTACATTACCATATGATGTTTAGACATACTCTGTGCGTATCATGAGGCATATGTTCGTAGAGGTGCGTCACCACCTGGTGTTTGGGCATACCGATACCCTACCTATTGCATGCTGGGTCGTATCCTGCAAACTGAACACTGTAAAGAGCGCCAGTACGCACTACGGTACACTCCTTTCGACTAGTTACTAGACAACCCTATATTCATTATCAGGGATACCAGGATGATTGCATACGTACATAGGCATGTGTCTGGCCAAAGTTTTTGTTATATCTGAACGCACACGTACGTGTGCACACACATTTGCGCATTCCACTGCACCTTCGTTCCGTTTAACGCCTGCGTAGGGCTCGTCACATTCGGCTACAACCAATAGTCATTGCTAAAGCCCAGTGGTGTTACCATTGACAATGTGTTGTATATTACGCCGAAACCTTTCATCAAGCTACACGTACATGCCTCGGTAAGTAGCTAGACCATCTACTCAGAGAGCAGCTGTACGTGAATACGTGAACAACAACAAAATAGGGACTATTATAGTGGATTTCTAACACAGCAGTAGGTTGCCATCGTGTATGCTACATGTTATATATATATATATATATATATATATATATATATATATATATATATATATATATATACTATATATATATATATATATATATATATATATATATATATAT
>NW_014036410.1:0-2691 GCF_001186125.1 Sphaeroforma arctica JP610 | reverse complement strand
AGTGTTTGTACTATGCTTTACTATGCTATGCATGTTTGAGATGCTGATTAAGTGTCTGTTCTATGCTTTACTATGTTATGCATATTTGAGCTATTGATTAAGCATCCGTACTATGCTATGCATGTCTGAGATGCTGATTGAGTGTTTGTACTATGCTTTACTATGTTATGCATGTTTGAGATTCTGATTGAGCATATGTACTGGGCTATGCTATGCTATGCATGTTGAATATGCTAACTAAGCATATATATTAGGCTATGGTATGCCATGCATGCTTGCGTTCCTGGTTAGCGCCTGACTATTCTGTATTACACCATGCGTGTTTGAGATGCTGAATACGCATTTGTATTATGCTTCATACATTATAATCAACTTAGCGGCAGCACAGACAGTAATTAGTTCCGAATTTATGAACCGGTCTAAGTTTTGGTAAGTGCTTGAAATTGAGTAGTTTCAGCGTGTATAACACTGTATCAATATTGACTATGTAAAGTGTTGCTGAGTGTAGGACTCTAAAACGCAGGCTGCAATCTGTGGTACTGCACATGGCCTTTCGACGACACCCATTAGAATATAACGCTTACGACAGAGTGACGGATGTCAGACATGTCACGTATCATTATGCACAATAAGTCAGTCTGTGAGATAGAACTTTCAGCACGGGTAAAATTGGCTCGAAATGAGCCCATGGCCAGGACAGGCAACCACGCGTGTTTGGCCCACAACACTATAAATGTCACACTGACAAGTATGCGCATGTGTAACCATACCAAGCAATTGAAGGTACGCGCACATCCTACAGATATACACATCATGCATAAAATCGACTATCACGCTTGAATCTGCATACCACTCTCTCGTATCCTCTCAGCTTCCGGACATGCCGATGTCTTCACGTATTCAATCACCTCCGCATGTGCACGTTTGAATACGCATATACGCTTATCCAATTGTCGTAGGAGGGTCGTATGCGCCATTGATTCATGTGGAGGTGATATAGAAGCAGAACCTTGTTGTGTACGCATTGCATGTACTTTGGATACAACAGCATCTTTTTCATTGGTATTTGTATCTCTGCGCACGGGATTACTTTTATCGTTCTCGGCTTCATGTTTCACTATGTACGCTGTTTTGCTTCCATTCCTATCAGTTTTTTCAATGTGTCCTATGTCTGGTTGTGTATCCTCAGATACTGATACGTTCTGTCGTACACTATCTGCATTATCTACGTCACACGCACGCGTCACTTCCGGGACATGGTCTATCGCACTGTCGATCTTCTCACCACTAAAGACACATACTTCTTTCGGTTGAGTGTGAGCATGTCTGCTTCTAGTGGCACCTGGAGGCGTGTTGGTACAGTTCGCCATCGAGACGTCTTGAGTAGCCATAAACAGGCTACCTCATATGACTACCTACAAGGAATGGAGTGTGAAGCCTCTGAGGAAGTAGTAGTGTTCATTACTGTCTCTATGTATACATGAGTGACATACGTGCAAACCGTTTGATACGCATAATTGTGTGAGAACACTACCACAAGTCGCTTATATATACGTCAGTTCCCTCACAGCCCATGAATATAAATATACAACATACTTCGTTATATAAATATATTTATTTACCTTATTTACATATATTTACAGAGGCCATTTAGCCGACTATTTGCGCGCGCCCACGTTTGTACCAATCAGTGGCGGTTTGTTGATTATAGTTTATCAGTTCTGACTTACGTGTGTGTACCTTCTTGACATCTTTTCCCAGACTGTGACTAATAATATTTATCTTTTTTATTTATTTTTAAAAACAAAATTGTGTAGTTACGTGTGAGTTGTGACTTGACAAGTTGACAGGTTGTCAGCAGCTGTTCACTTATGGGTTCATACAGATAAATAATAAACATATATATTCATTTCATATTTATGTGAACATTATTACGTATATGTATGTATACATGCACATGCTGACACGCTTGTCTTTCACACCTATCGTCGTCCACACTACTGCCATTGCTACTTAAATTGATTGCCCTGGGAAATTCGTCAAGCGATGACCTTCGCAAACGAACGCGCTCTGCGTGCGATGAGCACATTGCGCACGCTAGCTGCAACTAATCTAGACAACTGTATGTATTTGACATATGTATACACATACGTGTATCGTATCTAACAACTACAAATAATCGCATTACTTGTATACAAGTGACTTCCATATAATATGTGTAACAAATTACAAGTATTCGGCTTGATGTGTATAAATGTGACGTCCGTGTACTCTTGGACTGGTGAACTGTTTGTATTGCCATCTGTGTGCAAGTTCGTTGGATGCGAGTCTCTTTAACAAATTAACTCGTGGGTGGACGTGTCCCTTGATACCTGCATGGGTTTGTATCCACTTATGCGTGAGTTATTCGGTAGATATATTCACGCTTAACTCATAGCACATATATAACAATATTCATAACTCCACTACAAAACTCAAACGCGCAAATGACCGCAATGATGCGAGTGCTTTAGCTGTTCAAGGGTACACACACACACACACGCACACACACATATATATATATATATATATACATGCACACACACACACTCACTCACTCACTCACTCACACTCACTCACTCACCCACTCACTCACTCCCTCACTCACTCACTCTCACTCACTCACTCACTCTCACTCACTCACTCACTCTC
>NW_014036411.1:0-2691 GCF_001186125.1 Sphaeroforma arctica JP610 | reverse complement strand
TATATATATATATATATAGTGTGTCTGTGTGTGATTATATAAATGAATTAAGACTGTGTTGTGTGGTTATTTGTATACAAGTGAATTCACTTACCCAGACGCGCCTGATGCTCAAAATGAGACGGAGCTTGCTATATCTCTATCTGTAGTTCGATTACTTTCTACCAAAAACTTCTTATTATAGCCGCCCACCCTCTTATCAATAGTACGTTACTTCTAAATTCTTCTGCACAAATTTTGGTACCTCGCTAGCTGGAATTTGAATCAACACGAACGCAACTCACCGACACTCGGATTCACTTCGAACTTATCAGACTCAACACATCAGATGGTAGGTACCTGCAGCTTAATTGTATTCATGCAATGATCAATCCGTCTTTGATTTTTATTTATTTATTGTTTATATGTTTATTTATTTATATGTTTATTTGTTTACATGTTTATCTATTTATATGCTCAGTTGTCCATTCATTCATATATTTTTTATTCGTTTGTTTATATGGTTGTTTTCTTGTTTGCTTGTATGAACCTATCAGACGGTCGTGCTTGTAGACCAATTGTATTCATACAATACTGAATCCGTCTTCAATATTTATGTTTATTTTATTTATGAATTTATCTTTTTGTTTATTCATTCGTTCATTTATATATATATAATTTTTTTATTCATTAACTTTTATTTATTTATTTATTTATCTATTTATTTGTTTTTCTATTTGTTTTTTTGTCATCTACAGTATATATTGTATACTTGCATATTCCGATGAGCGTTTGAGTGTACCGAACATTACGGTCACCATCTGTGCGGTTGAAAAAGGCTACCCCACTTCCATATCCACAGCATGAAACTGAAATCTGGGTCCATAGTTCGAGACGTATTTGTATACTCACACGCGCTATAAGCGAGTGTATATGTTCATTCTGGCCAAGTGCTTATCTGCTTTCAAGTAAGTGACTTACGTGTGAAACCATTCACGTGCTTACACGTAAGGTACCTACGTGTGAAACCATTCACGTGCTTACACGTAAGTGACTTACGTGTGAAACCATTCACGTGCTTACACGTAAGTGATTTACGTGTGAAACCATTCACGTGCTTACACGTAAGTTACTTACATGTGAATCCTATCACACAAACGAGTATGATGAGTGCCACCAATCGAGTATGATGGGTACTACAGACCCAGTAGCCCACCCATCATACCTACGTGATATGGTGTACTGTGCGATGCATGCATAGATAGTGTCAGTTACCAATACATGTCTACAGAAGACACTGACCCTTCATCACATCACATGTACCTGATTTGATGTACTGTGCGATGCATGCATAGAGAGTGTATGTTATCAATGCATGTCTACAGACGACACTGACCCTTCAACACATCACATTCACCTGATAGTATGTACTGTGCGATGCATGCATAGAGAGTGTATGTTACCAATGCATGTCTACACAAGACACTGACCCTTCACCACATCACATGTACCTGATATGGTGTGCTATCTAATACATGTGCACTTGATATGGTGTGCTATCTAATACACGTGTACCTGATATAGTGTGCTATCTATTACATGTGTACCTGATATGGTGTGCTATCCATTACATGCACAGAGCATGGCTTTGATTCGTCACAAGCGGCAGGCGAAAGCGTCCACGGAGAGGCTTTCTTCTCCTTGGTTAAGGTTGGTGTTGCACGATACTCTCGTGTAGGATAAGTTTTTCGTGTAAGTGTGTTGTATGAGTGTATTGTAGGGGTGCACGATGGTTTCATCGTAGTTTTGTATTATTTTGATGTATAGTATTTGTGTATTATATCAATGTATTGTATTCATGCATCATATGGGTGTTGTATTGGTGTGTTGTATTGGTGTACGATAGTTGTATCAGTGTACGACAGTTGTATCGTATGTTTGTCTTATCTAAATGTATTGCATTTGAGTATTGTATTGGTGTGTTGTGTTGATGTATCTTATGGGTGTATGTTATATGTGTATTCACGTAAGTACACAATCGTGTATGCGTTAAAAAGCTCTACTCCCTGGTAAATTCATACGCAGTCTTCTGCTTGTGTAGAAAACGTTTAGTCATGCGAAGCCTTCTGCATTGTGTAGAAAACGTATACTGTATCACGCAGTAGCTATGTACAGTTCGGTACTGTACTCTGTGCATGCGTACCTACCTGTCATCACACTTGGTACACTTTATGTTCTTATCCATCGGTAGGTGTTTCAACAAATAAGGCGAAGTGAGATCATATTCCGCTTTCGCACAACACTTCAACATGAGGGCACCTCAGCCGGCTTTCTGATTGGATCGTTGAAGCTCACAGGTCACCCCAAGGTATGCTTGTGTGCATGTAGGTATATGTAAATATGCTTGTGTGGATGTCAGTATGTGCATGACAAACGGTATGCACCAGACGCTTCAAATGAATTTTGCATAATTCTAAATGCATTGTTATAACAGTTGAGCGGCAAGTGCGTGTGTGTGTGTGTGTTTGTGTGTGTGTCTGTGTGTGTGGATCGCACTTTGTTCCTCACTCACCTGGCTTGACCGTTAGGCTCTATGCACTGAGTCAGATGCGCAGCTTTCTATAGCATTGCATAATATATTTTTGGCATCGAGTGGTCTATTTTTAGCATTGAGCGATCTAATAATAGCATTCGACGATATATGTATATATG
>NW_014036412.1:0-2692 GCF_001186125.1 Sphaeroforma arctica JP610 | reverse complement strand
TATATATATATATATATAAATCACAATCGCTGTAAGCTATACGTAGAGCTCATCTTCAACACAGGGGCGCGTATTCCACTAACAAGCACCATGTGATTCGCAAACAACTCAACTCGTCTCTTTCTAATACACTTTCCACTATCTACTTGTCTCGTACTACACACGTTGCAGCTTCTCAGAGATGACCTACGCGCTATCTATGAGCAAATGAACTTAGCATACTTTGGTCAGGAGTACCTGAACGCAGACAGAGGAGACAAGAGTCTGCTACTGCCAATGAACCCAACAGAGCACGGAAACGACGCCGATATCATCTATGGCCAACTGAAGACGCTCGAGGCACGCATGTGTGGCATTGTATATGTGTAGTGTGTGTGTAGCATTGTATAGGTGTACGCGTGTGTGGCATTGTATATGTGTAGTGTGTGTGTAGCATTGTATAGGTGTATGAGTGTGTGTGGCATTGTATATGTGTACGTGTGTGTGTGCGGCATTGTATAGGTGTATGTGTGTGTGGCATTGTATAGGTGTATGTGTGTGGGGCATTGTATATGTGTACGTGTGTCTTTCTAGTATATTCGCTTGAACGTATTACCTACCACTTCGCACAACGTAACACAGTGGAGGGTTACATGACTGTCTTTGTTCAACACACGACTTCCACATAATAAAGTAATGCACAAACGCCGATTTCTTCACGCCACAGGAAATACGAGCCATCGCCAGTGTGCGGGCAATTGATCTTCGAGTGGCCGGGCTAGAGACACCCCTAACTGCGTGCCAGGCAACCACCTGGCAGATCCAGGCCTTCAAGGTACGCGGTAAGCTGTAACCTCACATGAGTGAATAGGGCCATAGGGCCCTTGAGGGCGACCTCGTTGCAAGAATTAGGACTTTGAGGTGCATATAGTGCACCTTGTGCAAGGTGTGAGTTTTGTCTACATCGCCGAGTCTGCTGTAGTTAGTCGGGCACAGAGCTTGCCTGTGCGATTTGGATTCTGTGTTTGTGAGCACATGAGGTATAAACGGCATCTGTGAATGGCTGTAGTCGTAGACAGATGGTTGCTTATTACGTTGCAGCTCATGGTGTATTAACAAAGTAGGTATGGATATAAGCTTACTAGGCATATATATAAATACGGTAGGTATGGATATAAACATACTAGGCATGTATATGAACATGGTAGGTATGTATATAAACATACTAGGCATGTATATAAACATAGTAGGTATGGATATAAGCTTACTTGGAATGTATATTGGCATAGTAGGTATGGATATAAATATACCAGGCATATATATATACATATTACGTATGGATATAAATATACCAGACATGAGACATACTAGGCATGTATATAAACATACTATGCATGTGCACAGACAACAATAACATATTAAGGCGATAAGGTCTCAGTTTATGCACTCATAGTGCGTGGTAGTCACGTGCCTTGTGTCTGATTTCGAGTACACGAACGTTTTCGTATCCCATACTATCGCTGGCGGTTCGCATTCTCTTCATAAGTTAAACGGGACGTGTACGGCGCATCCACTCCATGACTCATCGCCAGGGCTAGCCTCTCCCACTCTCAAAACCCTAAACCCTAAGCCCTAAATCGCAACAACCTCCACCCCCCAAACAGAACAACGAACAGGTAGACATCCCCGATCTCAACATCTACGCCGAACTTCGGGGCCCCAGCATCATCACGCCATCCATCATCTACCGCAACGGACCAAACGCCGGGTATGACGTCACGTTCACTCCGCACGTGGCCGGGAAGTACAATGTGCTTATCCGATTGGACCATACACGTGGCGTGGGTGACGTCAGCTGCACCATGGACACCACACATCTGTTACTGGAGAATGTCACTCTGTCAGAGGAGTACCGAACTGTCATTGTGGCACCCAGCAATATCAGTGTAAGTGGATGTGTGTTGTGCAGTATCAGTTGAAGTGGATGTGTGTTGTGTATGGGTAGTCCCTGAACTCCATGTACATTTGAGAGGATTGACACTGTAGGGTGTCTGTCCAATTGAGTGTGACGTGATTGAGTGCCGATCCTTTTGTCGCCTTCGCTGATGTGTTTATCCACATTGTAAAACGTATTTGTCTATCCATGTAAATATCCACATTGCATCTCCAAACGTCTTTGTCTATCGATGTGTTCTACCACCTATCGTTTGTATGCGTATCTATCCTTGGTATCACACACCCCAGCTGTACGAACGCACATTTACCTGCAACCTCCTTGCAAATTAATAGCAAAGCTGAAGCCGTTATGTATTGTTGCATTATCCCATTCCAAAAATCAAATACAGCTTTACCACTAATATCAAACCTATGTATCTGCTACAATATGCGTCACAGGTATCGGCGGATGCTTCAACAAGCCCAGTCAGTATCAGTTGCGGTGCGAAGGCCGGCCAAATCTTCGGAAAAGGCGGGGGTGTAGGCGAGGGAGAAATGGGCTATAGAGAGGGCGAGTGGGTCAGAGTCAGTTGCAAGGAACCTGCGGACGATTGGGAGAAGCTGGCGTGCACAAAGGGCATGGTAGAGTATGAAGCAGGTGTGTGACACGACGTAGGACACACTCTGTCATTACATTGGTGTAAATTGATCATGATATCCTCGACATAGCCATATACACACATACACACACACACACACACACACACACACACANANA
>NW_014036413.1:0-2693 GCF_001186125.1 Sphaeroforma arctica JP610 | reverse complement strand
GGTGTAGTTGATAACATGCATAGGTGTAGTTTATGACTTGCATAGGTATAATTGATGACGTGCATAGGTGTAGTTGATGACTTGCATAGGTGTAGTTGATGACTTGCATAGGTGTAGTGATGACTTGCATCGGTGTAGCTGATGACTTGCATAGGTGTAGTTGATAACTTGCATCGGTGTAGCTGATGACTTGCATAGGTGTAGTTGATGACTTGCATAGGTGTATTGATAATTTGGAAAGGTGTATTGATGACATGTTTGTGCTTGTGAGGTGATCATCAGATAAACTTATAGGCGACGCAGGGGCAGATCAACGGCCCAAACTAAAACACACACTTCACTTCAGTGAAATGATAGCCCACAGATTTACATAGAAGGCCTTGGCATATCCATTTAGCCACAGATAAGCACTCCACACGGTTAGAGCCTAAATACGATAGAACTATATTTGTACGTAAATCGAAATACGTAGATCGAATACTCAAAACCGACCACGCACCTCAAGAAGAAGTTCGACGGCGTCGTTCATAAACGGAACGCCGGCCTGTGTAAGCACCGCATCTTCAAACCTCCACCGCAGCAGCACCAGCTTACCCCTCTGTTTGGACAGGCACTCATGCAGGCCTGTGAGACGGACACACACACACACACACAAACGACAGGGTAAATACATGGGAGACAAGGAGCCATCCACGCATGCGGCAACGCCAGAGACATTACATGGTCCATGGAAGGGCGTATGCGCTATGGGGGAATGAGGTGATGGTTGTTTAATGTGAGCTGAGCACATACAGAGGGACGTAGTACCGAACTGTTGCGATGCGAAGGGAAGGTTGCACCAGCCGCTTGCACACGAACACACACACACAAACTATTTCTTCAGGGAGTCACAACCTTCAGGACGCGGTTAGAGCCGCAAAAGGTCAGACTGTGCACTTTAAACAGCTCTTGAGTAACCCCGCACAACTCACAGATGACATACCCAGCAGGAACGGATGTGACCCGATATTCATTTTATGTTTGTTTATAAACTTGCTTAATTGCTTTACTCGATCAGTGATATCTAGGGAGGCGCTGCAAGGTCCCAATCGAGAGTCAGAGGAAAGAGACCATACGATTAGACAGTGGGAAACGACAATAAGATTAGTGTGCTGTGGCTGAGGGAAGGAATAACTGACGCTATATGAAACCAGCAGCAGGTGTGAGGCGTCGAAAGCGGGCTTGCGGTTAAACGTTGCACATGTGAAATACGCGTATACAGCTGCGCAGTCTCATCTGAAGGGAAGTGCGGGACAACGCGAACGTGCTCGTGCTGACGTGCGAAAGTGTTAGGCACAGGAGTTGTAGAGTGCATGACGATGGATGAAGTCAAGCTACTGCAACAGTGGCTTATCGACACTTAACAAGACGAACAATCTGAGTGTACAATACCAATGTCAATATAAAAGTAATACTTTCGCGACATCATCGGGTCACATTTAATCCTTACAACATAACACTTGATATGGGTCTCATCAGCGATAATAAACAGAGATACACATGGTAGCAAATCAACATCCATGCACAGCCCCCCCTACCCGTCAGTTGCATTTGTGTCGGTTGTACTGCCCTCAAAGCGGTCGCTCATACTGCCAGAGATACGTATTTGTGATTGGCGGCGTGATATTGAATTCTCCAGCTCATCATTCAGATTCTGTTCCGTTTGGTCGTGGAATTGTCTGTGTGAGTGAGTGAGTGAGTGAGTGAGTGAGTGAGTGTTTGTGGACATGAAATGGAACGGGACCTAACGCCCAGGACAACAGAGGGCCGCCCTAAACCCAAAAAAAATAAAGGATGGGACATGATGTGGGCTCACAAGGTATGAGTACAGAATAGGGCTCTATTGGGTGTGCCGCCGGTGACTTAGGATTTGGGGTTTTCCTTGCCGTGCTGCAGAGAAGGAGTGCTATTGACCGTGGAGTTTTGCAGTAAGGTCGTTGTAACATCTCACCTTTTTCTCACTTGAGAATTGCTATGCACTATCAATCACACAGAGGCATGTACATGTGCATGAACATGTGCATGTACATATAGAATCAGTTGAATCTGGAATGGTGGTCAGATAAGACATCGGATATGTGCTTACCTTCGCATGTTATTCTTGATCGCATTATATCGGCCTAAATCTTCTGGATATTCTAATACCCCGTTGACTATGCCTACTCCCTGTCATACAGGTTGTCGTTTGTAACGGAAGAGAAAAGAGGTTCAGAAGGAACGCAGCAGGATGATACGAAGATCTGTGGACTCATAATATTCCGTTGGGGTGACACCCACCGCCATGATCACGTGCATGTATAAGCAACCACGAGGATAAGATCAAAACGTATACGGATACATAAAACTATATTTACATTTTGTAATAGTGCGACAAAGGAACCAACACAGGCGTCTGTGCGTATTAAAGTACAATATAGGTACATAATATATCTGTATCTATCCATATGCATAGGTATATCCATCTTTAAAGGCATTGGTATAGAAAAATATATACTTACTTTATCTATATGTGATAATATTGATAAATGTAAATAGATGGTTATACCTAAACAAATGTGTGATAAGTCTATATATATATACATATATATATATATATAGATATAACAATACATATATATATAACATATACATATACATACATAAGTACACACACA
>NW_014036414.1:0-2694 GCF_001186125.1 Sphaeroforma arctica JP610 | reverse complement strand
GTATACGTATACGTATAAATATGTTTCAATTCCTTTAACTATCCTCACTTTTATCTGAACACACTTTCCAGACCCACGTATTGATCCCAGTGCTGCAGACGGTACACTCAACTATAGTACAGCCAGTAGTCAATACTTGGCAAACAAGTGTAGGAGGACCAAATGAAATGTCTCAAGCTCTGGTTGACTTGCTGGGCGCTGCATATACCGTGTGTTACCATAGCAACGAGGCCTTGTTTTTATGCAGCTGCGTTAGTAGCGAGAGATACACCGCATTCAGGCATGGGCTTCAACTGGCTATGGTGGATCTGGCTCGGGCGTTGCTGACTGGGACTGTGGGTAGTGCCGTCGAGGTATGTCACCAAGCTTGATTAGGTGTCAACAGTTTATAGAGTTTTGTAGGTGGAAGATGTAGGCGATGGATAGATTGGTGTGTAAATAAGATTCCAGCAGTCTGTAGATTTTTAGAGATAACATATTTAGACAGTTCTAAGATTTTGATAGAAAATAGATGTAGACAGTTGTTAGATTGGGATAGTGAAAAGATGTCAGCAGTATGTAGTTTTTTGTAGATGAAATATGTAGAAAGTTTATAGATTTTTAGAGATAAAAGATGAAAGTTTATAGATTTGTGTGAATAAAAGATGTCAGTAGTTTGTAGATTTTGTGGAGATAACCATATAGACAGTTTATAAATTTGTGTATATAGGAGATGTAAAGCTTTATAAAATTTTGTAGATAGAAGATGTCAATAGTTTGTAGATAATTGTAGATAATCTACCTAAACAGATTTTCTTTACAGGTTTTTATAGTTTTAAAAAACTTTACAAATTTTATTGTGAAAAGATGCTACTCTTTAAAGATTTTTACAGTTTAAAAATGCAACTCATTAGAGATTTCTACAGTTAAAAGGTGCAGACTGTTAGGCCAGCGGTCCGATCTCCATTCCCACCTTAAAGGATAGTCATAAAAACTTAATCTATTCCGCAGTAATTCTAAGCGTATCCACTCATTACCACGACCAACTACTTCTGCCATAAGCTACACTTCTTTCTTTCAACTAACCTTTTCATCTGTGTTGAAATGGAGTGCGCGTTAGCCACGGCGTCTCTCTGCCTCGTGTCTATTAGTTTTACTATTTAGGGGTTTAGGGTCTAGGTGTAGTTTGGTTTCTAGTCTATTCCTTGTTTTAGAGTTTTAGGGGTTTGGGGTCTAGTTTCACATACACACACACTCCACTCACACTGTCAATCAAACACAGTGGGAAACCATCAACACACACACAAAGCATTAAATCACCCACTCACCCACTCACACTGACACTCGACACTCCCCAGCCAACGCAACCGAATGGCAAACCTTCGAAGAAGTCGAAGAAGAAACACAACAACAACGACAACAACACCAACACATCAACAGACCAGCGCATTGCCACGAGCGCCCTGCGACTGACCGTTGTTGCGTTTCTGGTGCAGAACGTTCGGTTTGCGGAGAGCCTTGCCATCAGCTTGGCCTCCGATGGCCGTGGCACGCGCGATGGTACATCGTCTGGTGGGAATGGGCAAACGCGTGGAAATGGGAATGGGAATGAGAAAGGGTATGAGAATAAGAATGGTGATGTTGAGGCGGCTGTTGGTGTTTCGGCGAAAGGACTGACTGTGCACTGCGTAGAGACTACGGCGCTGGTGGTGGACTATATTATGAGCCAGTTTGCAGGTACGGGGCTGTGTGGAGAGTGTATGTAGTATTACAATGGGGCGGACTGGGAAGTCAGCTCAACCTTATAGTAGCCAGTTCGGTACATAGGAATCGGTGTGCGATGTACTTAGCAACCGGTATGATACATAGTAATCAGTACGTTGCACAGCACTGCTACGTAACACCTCACGTGCTAGTTACATAACATACTATTTGCTACGTACCATACTCATGGCTGTGCATGTCCGTCTTCAGTCTATATCGCATAAGTCATCCCGTTTGTGTGACTAAGGTCTCCACCTTGTGCCACTGTATCATAGTTCCATGTGCAGGTGCACTCGGTGGTGCGCATATGAAGGGGACTGACAACCGAGACTTCATCGAGCATGCGGATGCCTGGCTTCATGGCAAAACCCTATACCCAAAATCCCAGAACCCTAAAAATTGATATTTCCGTTTCACTAAATTCAAAATAAATATTCCTATTCCCAACCGTCTCCCGATCCGACTATCAGGTACACTCGGAGAAGTTCGTATGACGGGGACTGAAAACCGAGACATCACGGCGCATGCGTTGGCTCTGTGGTCTCTGATGCGCAAGAAGGTGGCGATGTTGGCAAAGTACTGGACACAGGCCAGTCTGAAGCTGTATGCGGAGTATATGGTACGCACCCTGCCCGATCTCACGGCCCACGAACGTACTAAAAATAGCACAGACAATGTTCTATTTATAACACAGGCGCGGTGGGGCGTGGTGAGTAAGGCGGCGATGGCCGACGCGGCGGTTATGGAGATACCGGGGCTGGTGACTGAGATAGTGAGGTGCATTGTTGCCCAGTTGCAGGGCATATACACAGAAATAGGGGAAAAGAATAAGAATAGCGAAGCTTTATTTGGGGCTATTGGACTGCTACGGAGTGCCTCAGCAGCGGAGGCCAAGGACCCGGTGAAGGACGAGGGGGGGGTGGACTGGAAAGCTGTGCAGAAGCAGAAGAC
>NW_014036415.1:0-2694 GCF_001186125.1 Sphaeroforma arctica JP610 | reverse complement strand
GACACCAGATGGATGCAAAGGGTTAGTATATATGCATCAGAGCATGATGTACATGACAATCCTGGAGGGGTACAACCCATGACCAGACACCAGATGGATGCAAAGGGTTAGTATATGTGCACAGATCAGGTGGATTCAAAACGGTAGCATATATGCATGGATCAGGTGAATTCAAAGTGTTAGTATTTGTGCACAGACCAAATGAATTCGAAACGTTAGTATACATGCACAGACCAGATGAATTCAAAACGTTAGTTTATATGCATAGATCAGGTGAATTCAAAGGGCTAGTATATATGCACAGCCTGATGCTGAATTCACTGCGCTGTACGCGAAATGCAAGGGTGGACTCGACTCAAGAGACTGTCTATAACGACCACACCTGTCCGGTAGAGACATAAGTGCACGTACTAGACCCCTACCCAAACGTCAGTGAGGCGTGTTTTTCTGAGAGAGAGAGTGGGACAGTCAGTCTTTGATGAGACTGAAACATACACATCTAGACCATTAGCAACACCACTACACACAAGACGAAGCAAATAGGAGGGCCCTACTAACAATGGAGTGTTGCCTGTGCTGAAGACAGACTGTCCTCAATTACATGGGACTCAGAGATCATCAAGTATACTATTAAATCAGGTACACTCATTCTGCAGCCAGTTCCAACTCACCAAATAAGCGCACGAACTCGCCCGAAAGCACACCGTTCGCTGGGCTGGTGACAGATAGTCTCTAGGGATACGGAAGCTGAACAATATCACATAGTCACACTTATATATCAACAACAGAGGTACTTCTATTACTATTATAAGTCACATGTTGCTCTATGCACCTACCCAAACGCCCACATGTCGATAGAGCGTTCGCTGGGCTGGTTACAGATAGTCGCTAGGGATACGGAAACTGAACAATATCACATAATCACACATATATATAACAACAATGGTATTCTACTACTATTATAAGTCACATGGTGCTCTATGCACCTACCCAAACGCCCACATGTCGATAGAGCGTTCGCTGGGCTGGTGACAGATAGTCTCTGGTGAGCGGTATGCGGCAGTGCCGGACGGCTTGTCAAAGAGCACGGGTTCATCCATGAAGATGCTCGTGCCGAAATCAACTAGCTTGAGGGACGCGTTGGATGCTCTGTTTGATAGAGAGGGATATTAGGTAGCAATAGGAACGTATAAGATACTGTAGTGTGTCATAGGTGAGTAAGCGCTCGTGTGTAGGGATGATAGGAATGGATAAGATACTGTAGTGTACCATGGGTGAGTAAGCGCTTGTGTGTAGGTAGATTTTTTTAAATATTATATGAACGGGTGGCCGGTCTACAAGGGGCAGGGGATTGTCGTGCCGATATCAATCAGTTTGAAAGAACCGTTGGAAGCCCTGATACACTTGGGACATGTAATTATCTGACAAACTTCATATGTAAATAAGCCTTCATAATACAGAGGGATTGTGTGCATAGTACACGGTATGGTATATCGAAACTTAAAAGTGATAAATATCAATATAAATAGAATATATATATATATATATATATACACACATACATATATATATATATATAAATATATAATACAATATATATATAAAATATAAATATATATAATACAATATATATATAAATACATACATGCATACATACATATATACAACAGACACATACAAGTAAATAGTACACACACACACACACTTATATATATATATATATATAGCTGTGTCCAGATCAGTTATCTTAGGTGACGTGCAATAGGCTCTATACAAAGGAGGGGTATGTCTTCATATGACAAATGAGTAGAGGCAAATGTGGGAGGTACCCCAGCTGCATATGAGCAGGGACTGCTGAGATGACATAAGGGAGGGAGTGACCCGATCTGTAGCTGGTCTTCGCAAATACATAGGTGGACTTGTGTTTGGATACAAGCATGACAACACGTGTATATCGTTGAAAAATGTTAAACAAACGTCCACAGATATAAGCAGCTCGTGTGTGCGGATGTAAAACCACCTCGATAACCCCATCGATTCAGCCTTTCCAAATACGTGCATGTGTCCGTATGTGTGTCTATCGGACAGGTTTGTGTCATATATCTGTGTCTATCAGACAGGTTTGTGTCATATATCTGCATAAGAACTCACATGTTTGCGTAAAAACGTGCTCTATATTTATCTTTGCAAATGAAAAATTGATACAGTACAGGTCCTTACCTGCTTGTTAGTAGCAGATTCTCCGGCTTGACATCGTTGTGACATATACCACGTGAGTGAAGATGTCTCAGCGCTTCACAGACCTGCCTCAGCATGACCGACGCGTCTTTCTCGGTCAACCGTCCCAGCTCACATACCTATATAAGCGTTTATAGATATATTTATTACATACACAGTTATGTGTGGATGCTTAAAGATTATAAATATATACAACCCAATTTTTATCATGTATGTCATAGAATGAGTATATATGGTATGGATTTAGTACATTTAACGTACTGTTGCTAACAAGGAATAGCCCCCGCTCCCACCCTTATATAAATGTATTTATGCGCAATTCTATGTGGATATCATATACAGGTGTATAAATTTTGGAGAAACGCGTGCCCCAGATTCTCTACCACACACAGACATCGGCACCTTATATTGATATAAGACTGCACATGGATAAACATCTACCCACACGATGATATA
>NW_014036416.1:0-2694 GCF_001186125.1 Sphaeroforma arctica JP610 | reverse complement strand
ATATGTAGAAATCGTATGTATTTACCATATGTTCTCCGACAGAACGTGGTTGTCATCCACCTCGTGCCAAAGCAATAGTATATCACACTTCCTTAGTCTATCAATATAATTGACCACTCATCAGCCCGTTCTCACTCACTCACCCACCTATCTTTTCATATACTTCTCCCACACAGCATGGCGTTCTCCTTCACTTATCAGGGCAACAGCACATCCAAGTTCCCTGGGCTGTACAAAGGAGGTGCTCCGCCAGCTTATAAGAATGCCAAGGTGCCTCGCGTCTCAGTAAAGGGTACGCTATACATGTACAGAGTTTTAATGATAAAACATTATGTCGTGTATGTATGTGTATTTGTACAGAGTTTTAACGTTAAAATATTATGTCGTGTATGTATGTGTATTTGTACAGAGATTTGACGTTAAAACATTATGTCGTGTATGTATGTATACTTGTATATAACTTTCAATTTAAATCAATATATCGCTTATGTGTGCGTACTTGTACATAACTTTAACGTTAAAACATAATGTCGTGTATGTATGTGTACTTGTCAGAGTTTTAACGTTATAACATTCTGTCGTGTATGTATGTATACTTGTACGTAACGTTAACGTTACAACATTATGTCGTGTATGTTTACTTGTATAGTAGAGTGTATGTATACCGTTGCATGGACAGGCACTGCGTAGCCATCCTACATGTGTACGTGTGTGTATGCACAGATGCATATTTGTACAGTTATGTATTTGTACATATTTCATATATACATATGTGTATATATACATCAGTGTATTTGTACATATTCTTGTATGTACATAAGTATATACGTACATACGTGTATATATACATCTATGTATTCAAACGTATTAGTACATGTACATACGTGTATAGTACCTATTGCCCGAGGGTTGGGTATGCCATCTTTGAGACAAGCGGTACATTAACACTGACGTTAATGTGTATGCACATTTGTGTACATTTACGTATGAGTATATGTATACGGTTAGAGCGCTTGTAGCCCATAATAACTGCTGTGCTATGTAACGTATATGTATGTATCTATGTATCGTATATGTATGTATCTATGTATCGTATATGTATGTATCTATGTATCGTATACGTATGTATCTAAACACATGTTTGTCTGTACTAGGGCAGAGCACCTGAAGCCTGAGTAATGGGTATGCTAGTTGTGTGCATACTTGTACATGAGGGCATGTACACACGTACACGCACCCATGGGTATACGTATACGAGAATAATCGATCTGTGATCTAGCAGCTGGGAGTGGACTATGGATATAAACATTTACGCACCTGTGTGTGTTTGGGTTTCAGGGTTTTAGGGTTTTATGTTTACGGGAATGAACTATTTATAGTGGTCTAGTATCTGACAGTGGGCTATGGATGGACTGTCCACTTGTGTAGTTGTTGCATATATGTGTAACATATGTGCATAGGTGTATACTACAGTCTATGGATTTCTATTTGCTCATATCTGTATTAGGTATGTATGTATATGTATATATAAATATGTATGTTTATATGGTAGTTGTATTATATAGATATAAATATATATATATATATAATATATATATATATATATAATATATGTATTTATATATATATATATATAGATATATATGTATATATATATATATATACGTATATATACTTACACATGTCGGTGCTTGTGTATCTGTGTTTGTCCTTATGCACTAGTGCGGGAATGTGATTTTAAGTTTGTATTTCTGTGGCTAGTTGTAGTTGTGAATGGGCTGTTATATATATATATACATATATTCATTGCACCAAGATATCACCACATACGCCATAGTCTACTGACCTCTACGTTTTATATCTATGTCTGTGTCTTCTCCTCCTTCTTCTGTGGTCGTCTCCAGAGAAAGACAACCATTCGTTGCACCAAGATATCACCAAATACGCCAGTAGCTCCACTCCCGTTTCGCCGCGGACAGCTGCACTCAGCAAAGACGGGAAATTTAAAAATAGATCAAGCTTCACGGTTGAGGAATTCAGTCAAGATGCCTTCCAGGTAGGTAGACCTCCGTGTTCTGTATGTACCGAGTCCTGTACTAAAAATAGAACACGTTCGACCCCTGACGAATCGGGTGAAGATACATAATAGGTAGGTAGATTGTGTTGTGCTGAAAGGAATGTGCACACTTAATCCTCTATCCACACTCCATCCTTCTATTATCATTCCAATCACCTACACTACACCTAATCCTCTATCCACACTCCATCCTTCTATTATCATTCCAATCACCTACACTACACCTAATCCTCTATCCACACTCCATCCTTTCACCTACACTACACCTAATCCTCTATCCTTCTCCTCACAGGATCTCGACCGCACCCGTTCATCGCTAGACCTCGCCGATCTCGAGCGCAAACTGGTCACAAACGACTCACACGTCGTCAACAGATCCCGAGGACTGTCTACAAGTCAAGAGAACCAGCCCATGCCACCCCCCACCTCCACCCCATACAAAGCACAGGACGAGACGATCCACGAGACAGTCAGCCGGAAGACCTCCACGTCATCGTATGTGGTGGGGTGGGATGTGTGTGTGTGTGTGTGTATGTATGTGTGTAGGTATGTGTATGTATGTGTGTATTTGTGTTGTGTGTTTGTATGGATGTGTATTGTGTGTATATGTATGTATG
>NW_014036417.1:0-2694 GCF_001186125.1 Sphaeroforma arctica JP610 | reverse complement strand
CGTGTGTGTGTGTATGTATATCTATGTATGTATTTATGCATGTATGTATGTATTTATGTGTGTGTGCATGTATACACGCACGCATGCATGCGTGCGGGCGCGCGTGCGGGCGTGCGTTCGTGTTTGCATGCATTATGTATGTATGTATGTACGTAGGTATGTACGCATGTAAGTTTGCATTCGTGCATGCATGCATGTATGTATGTATGTATTTATGGATGTATGTATGTATGTATGTATGTATGTATTTGTGTATGTATGTATGTAAGTATGTATACATACAGTACATACGTACATACTAAACCCTATAGCTTGAAAAGTTGAGCTTAGCCAGTAGCCACTGAGAATGAAGCTTGAATTGAGTCTATTTCCGTCTTGACTAATAGGCGATGAACTTGGTGCATCCTCTGGCATTTTCAGGATATCTCTTGTGCAAATTCATATAGAAATTAACTGATTTCATTGGACTTAAATATTAACTTGGATTGTGCAACAAAATAATATGGATTTAGAAAAATTGTGGGTGTTGCATTCGAAGACGCAGCTGCCAGTGTAAAAGTCTAAGAGTGGGATGACGACTGAACGGATTCGGGTTTCATGATGGCTGCTATGAGTGACGATTGGTGCTGTATTCGTTTCTCGCAGTGGCACTAGTACCTATAAGTGCTATAGGCTTTGTAATTTTGCCGAGTCGCCATGTATGTCAGCAGACTCTACTGAGTGTGACGAAGCGAAAAAGAGCATTTCATATTGGCAACTAATGATGGCGGGTGTTGAGAATATCCCTTTGATTGGACTGGTTGTCTACACCTTCGCCTTTCCATATATATGCCTCCCCCTCTTGTACGCTTTAAGATTCACACTAGTCTGGTACTCACCTCGTAATCAGACTCTTGTGGTAGTCGGCCTAGCACTCATTGCGATATCATTTGGAACGGCAGCCTTTCTCTTGTGGGGAGATGTCTGGAATGAAACCAAATACGGATTTATCATAGCTAATGCATGGGGCATGTTTGCACTGTCCGTACGTCTGGCCACAACTTTAATGATGATAGCCTGCCGGAAGTTGGTGTCCAAGTGGCAGCGTCCGGTATCGAGCTGGATTATCAGTATCTCGTTCACTTTTTTTGTTCATTCCGCTGTGCTTTTTGATCACCGTGTTCCTACCGAAAGCCACGTGGAAGGTTATCAATGGCTTTATACGAATTAAAGAAATCAAGTTTACAATAAGTTTACAATATACAGAGAGGTCTTAGTTTTATACGCCACAATCTTCACTACTTGTCTAGCGATGGTCTTGGCCAAAGAGTACCGCGCCTCCAGATTGATGCTTAAGAGAGCACTGCGACTTGGATCTTTCCGAACGAAATAGGATCTTTATTAGCTGCTATAGTGTATTTGTTCCTAATGGTGTTCTGGATGGTTCACTTTAGTCACGACACCAAGTCGTCGAAAAGGGAAACCGACTGCTATGACGTAGACGTGTGTATTAGAATTTATGCCGCTGTGCACGTGGCAGCCAACGCTGCAAATCTTCAAATTTCGCTGCTGACTCTACCTATAGGTCGCACCAATGTATTTGGCAAAATAATAGGTATATCCTGGGAGGCTAGTATCAAGTGGCATCGATTTATCGGATATTTGTTCCTTCTCTTTTCGACAGTTCACGGTGCCTTGTTGTATTGATACCTGCGGTCTGACTTCACTAGCAGTCCCGAATACATTAAGAAAAATTTAACCAATCCGATGGTTTTCCTGGTTCAGTGTCGCGTTGGTGGTGTTCGGTGTGCTTACGCTACCATTCTTCCGTCGGAGATTTTACGAGTGGCTCTTCGTGTCCCATCACTTTTACGTAGTAGTTTTTATCACTGTCGTCTGGCATGCAGGTCGACTTTGGCAAATCCTCTTACACACAATTGGCCTATGGGTTATTGATCAGGCAATTCGTTTGTACAGATGCACAAGGGATGTGGGGTAGTCGAAGATAACTGTATACGGAGATAGATTTGTTCGTCTCGACGTTTCTGACCTACAAGGGAAGACAATTGGTTTCACAACGATACAATTCGCGTATATCAACATTCCAGCAATTTCCACCTCTCAGTGGCGCCCTATAACGATAGGAAGCAGCCCCGCAGAGGATAGAATCACTTTCTACATCAAGTCTCTGGGTCATTGGTCGAGCTCTTTAAGCTGGGTGGCGAGTGCCCGATAGTTCACCTAGACTTCGTCTATGAAACACCTCCTGTTTTCAATGAATTTGCGAACATCACGTTGGTTTGTGGCGGAGTCGGGTTCACAGCGTGCATGGGCTTCATGCGAAGTTTGATCTTTGAACCTCAATTGTATTCCAATGTGAAGCGGGTGCAAATTATAATGAGTATGAGGGAGAAGACAGTGTTGCGTATGGCGCAAGATACTCTGACGCTACTAATGAACAACAAGAATGACGCTGTAAGCGCTGTACAAATATTCTTAACCGGACAGGGCCCCGATGAACCAGAGGATGAGCTTCACGAGTATATCCTATCACAGAAGAGATTCTCATCGACTGAACTTGATTACGAGATGAACCAAGAAAAGCTGCCCCAAAAACCCGAATTCGATTACGAGATGAAAGAAGAAAAGCCGCCCCAGAAACCCGAATTCGATTACGAGATGAAAGAAGAAAGGCTACCCCAGAAATGTATATGT
>NW_014036418.1:0-2695 GCF_001186125.1 Sphaeroforma arctica JP610 | reverse complement strand
CTGACTAAACGAAAACGTAAGAAGTTGGTTGACTCGGGTGTAGGTGCATCCGGAGGTAATGTGACTACGGAGCCACAGAAGCCACCAGCGAAGAAGGCGAAATCTCGAAAGGGAAAGGCCGAGAAAACACAATCCTCGGACACTTCAACTTCAGTGGAAGTGCGACATGCACTGGAATCAGATGTACCATCCCCACCAGTGGACACACGCAAAGCACGTAGGCGAGATCCTACTTATCACATGATAGCAAGAGATAGGAGAGCCTTCCTGAAGGATAACCAACCAATGGTACATGATTTGAGATCTAGTAAGCAGCGAAAGAAAAAGAAAGCCGCAGCGAAGGATTAAAGTCATGATGAATCAGAGGAGGATGACTCGGAGAGGATGAGCCAACAGCTTTGTTGAATCAACCCCAATTCAACGTATCGGAAGAACAACTGCTTTTTGTGGATATAGAGGTCCGGATGATGTGGACCAGACATTTTACCGTCAGGACGACGATTCGGACAGCAGGATTGCCTTACAATTCCTGCGTATACCCAAAACACCACTCCGACCGGCTTGGCGACAGAACTTTGATCTGGGCAATTCATACCAGGCACATATTGATATTCGGGAGGAGGGTCAACGAGAGTTGATCCGACAGCGGGCCAACAGGGCATGGGTTTTTCAAAATACGTATGGAACGTACTTTCCAGACGTATTGAAGACCAAACCAGATGGTATCACCTCACCGAGGTATGTAATGAATGCAGCGGTAAGAAACTTGGGGTACGATTTGTTAAGGGATACAAAATATTACAATCGGCTAAAATTAATGAAAACTGATGAAGGTAAGCAAGCACGCAAACTTTTCCGTCAATTTCAAAAAAATACTGCCGAAGGTATTCAGAACTAAGAGAGATGGAAGTTTTGCATTCTTAATTTGGTACGCAATTCGGGATCTTCTTCTAGATCTTCCCGACTTGATATCAAACCATTTGGCACTCTATCAAGCCATATCGGCGTTCGAGATGTTGTCAGACAATGGAGAGGCAAGCAGAATCCGATCTTCATCATCCGAAGCTCAATAGTCTCCTGGATTGGACCCAACAGCAATGTCGCGAATGGCATCTGAACAGGAGCCGAATCCAAATCCATTACCGGAAGGAAATCCACAAAGTGCCCCAGAGGTATTTCAGAAGGACAACCCGGCCGAAGAGCCTAAACCTGATCAGGTGAGAGCTAGAAATTCTTGTCGTCATCGGGAGACAGTTCGCCCCCAGCGGCTATCCCAAAGACGACAAAAGATGCTGTCCCATCCGAAGCGTTCATTAACATTGAACAGATCGATGGATCAAAGGATGAGGCCGATTTATGGTCATATGCAATCAGAAAAGAAGGGATCAGATCACTCTAGTAGTGATCTGAAAATTGCTGAATTCACTGTTCAAATGAACAAGGCCGAGGCAGCTTCACTCGAGGCGATGGATCTAAGTATGATTGATACCGCTAGTCTTTATATGACAATGGCTACGCATATCCAGACTAAGAGTGGTTCAGAACTAAAAGTGATTCAGACCGAGAAGGCTGTGGAAGGCAAGAAGTTTGTAAAGGACATAGGTAAACTACCAACGACATACAGATCTGATCGAAAGGACCGGAAGGATCCAATCAATACTAGCAGTCTGGCGTTGTTATCTAGGTCTTTGAAAGAGTTTGAACAGATTATGCTTACAGCCAATCTAAGGAAGAACCTTTGGTTCGAATCAACACAGCAGAGCTTTAAGCCGTCCTCTTACAAGTATAACAAGTTAGAGAAGGCGAAACAAGCGATCACTAAGCTGAAAACGTGGAAAGAGCAGAGTGAGATGATCGTCCACTTATTTTCGACGGACCCTCGACCGGAATCGCTTGTGTCGATCATGATACCACCGGGAGAAGGAACGCCGGTGTCATACTACTTATGAGAGTTGGACACACACATGTCACGGGCCCAGACTCAGGAGATGTCACCTGATAAGCTATCCATGTGTGTACTATGGGTGTAGACAATATTTTGGTCAAACCTACATAGGAGAGATCAAGAGATTATGTACTCCGATATGCAAGATTCGGTCTAATAAAGGCGATACCAATGCCTTAGAATAAATAAACGCGTAGGTAAATTTTAAGTATCGTGTAAATATCGATATAAATAAACGAAATGAGACGTTTAATAAAGTTAGATTTGCCTCGTGAAAACAGCAATACTCTGAGGGATTGTGAGGCTGAGACATTGCCTATATATAATCCTCTCAGTACTGTTTTCGCCGGAGGGATTTTTATTTAGTGTTTCGTTGTCGCTCTATTAGAAACTATTGTATGTTTCACTGGGGCGAATCCGAGAGACTCATAAAATCCTATCTTTAGAAAAAATAAATAAAATAAATAAAAATACTCTTGATGTCCTTAGTTATTGTCTTAACCAATAACTTGCCACTATCAAGAATTACCTACTTAGCCTTCATCAGACTGGCACATCTGGTTGTGTAAGATTTGGTCTAATAAAGGCGATACTAATGCCTTAGAATAAATAAACGCGTAGGTAAATTCTATATATCGTGTAAATATCGATATAAATAAACGAAATGAGACGTTTAATAAAGTTAGGTTTGCCTCGTGAAACAGCAATACTCTGAGGGATTGTGAGGCTGAGACATTGCCTATATATAAT
>NW_014036419.1:0-2696 GCF_001186125.1 Sphaeroforma arctica JP610 | reverse complement strand
TATATATATTATTATATTTGTATANATATATATATATATATATATATATATATATAGTTTATACATATATACATATATACATATATACATATATACATAAATATATAGATATACATATGTGCGTGTCGTTATCATACATCCTCCGCCCACTTTGATCGCTAACAACCCAAACCCACCCCACCGGTTGCCATGCCAACAGACTCAGACGGCGTGTGCCTGCCCGACGCTCCTGGTCTATTCGGGTGTCCGCTGTATGAGCAGTCAGTCTTCTGCACTGTTGACATTCCAGAGAATGTCACTGAACTCTGCCCAATGGCGTGTGAGGCGGCGTCGAAGTGTGTGGTGAGTCATGCATTTGTACGGAGATGCGGGTAGCTGGTAGCTGGTAACTGGTAGTATGGTAAACACGTGGTCGTGAATAAGAAGAACAGTACATGTGTGTGGTAAGTGCAGATGTGTGTGATAATACTACCCATATTACACACATGTAGATGAATGTGATGATAAGAAATATGAATAACATACGTGGAATACGGGTAGATATACGTGATAATAATATACACCTATGTAGATATATGTGTTAATAGTAAAATGCGTGCAATTTGTGTGTAATATGGGTACATATAAGTGATAATAATATACACATATGTAGATATGAGTGTTAGTAATCAAATACGTGTATACGTGTATAATATGGGTACATATATATGTTAATAACACGCCCATATGTAGCTATATATAGTAACAACATACACAAACTAAACCTCTAAACCTACCCAACGTATCCCACACACTCATCGTACGCTTGCCAACAACAGGATCCACAAGACGGAGTTCAGGCAACGTTCTACTGTGACGCCACCACGTGTACGTCACCTGAATCAGCTACGCTCATCGAATGTTCCCAGCGACTGACTACGTCCAACTGCAGGTGGGTGTGATACAAATAAAATGGTAGGTATGCTATAAGTAGAATGGCAGGTATGGCACAAATACAAGTTAGGTATGGCATGGATCAAACTGGAAGTATAGTATAAATAGAACTGAACTGTAGGTGTAGTACTATACATATCTATAAGAAAATAGGTACACTATGAACCAAAACTGTAGGTGGGCATAGCTATAGGTAGGGTTGTAGGTAGGCAAATCTATAGGTAGGGCTGTAGGTAGGCAAATCTATAGGTAGGGCTGTAGGTGTTCACAACGGTTATCTCCTTCATACACTGAGTATTGTATCAAAAGTTTCAATCCGTGTTTCTGTGGCACAACCCACTTCGAGTACACTCCGGTTAATAGCAATACGTAAACCTCAAATGTACACCCGTCCATTTACGTTGTACTTGTACCTCCGTCACAGACCTTCTACGGGTACTTGTACTTCAACCACAGCCACACACATGTACACAAACACACACACGCGTACGCATACACACCCACTTGCACACATGCACACTCACGTATACACATGCACACTCACGGATACACATATACATCCGCTTATATCTCCATCCCCGCCACACAGCATGGACGTGATCCTTGAGGTTGAAGCCATCATGGGGTGCAGCTGCTGCTTTGAGAAGGTGTGTGGGTGTGTGCCTTCTCCGACCACCATCAACTACCTCAGACGCACCGCCGAGGCCGTCGAGGGCTTTACAGACCCCCTCAGTTGCCCTATTATTTCGCCGTTTAGGCCCCAGGAGGAGAATGACGATGACGATGACGACGACCAGGATGATGACGAGTCTGGTAGGTAGCGAGACGGACTACGTAGCTGGTGGGATGGGCGGTGGATCTCAGATATAAGGGTTTTAGGGTTTTAAAGTTTTGAGCGTGTGCATCTTGCGTACGTCTAGAAACCACAGCGCTACACGGCATATGCCCTTAAGCCTTTTAGTTATGTGTTGCTAACGATAATAGAGTTTACCAATAAAATAGATTATGATTGTATTCTATTTTTAGAATTAGATTGAGATTGTATTCAACCAAGTGTAAGATGCACGGCACGCCTTCAAGCTGGAGTTTATTAATAAGAGTAGATTAAAATTGTATTCTATTTTTAGAAATAGATGAAGAATACATTCTATTTTTAGGAATATATTAAAATTGTATTCTATTTTTAGAAATAGATAAGTAACATATTCTATTTTAGAAATAAACAAAGAACATAATCTATTTTTATATATAGATAAAGAACATATTCAATTTTTGGAATATATCAAAAATTTATCCTATTTTTAGAAATAGATAAAGAACATATTCAATTTTTAGGAATATATTAGGAATATATACTATTTTTAAAAAGTAGATATAGAATATATTCTATTTTTAGGAATATATTAGGAATATATACTATTTTTAAAAAGTAGATATAGAATATATTCTATTTTTAGGAATATATCAAGAATATATTCTATTTTAAAAATTTGATCTAGATTATATTATATTACGACCGTGCTATTCTATAAGGCACACATATATTTTACATTCATGTGCAATATATATATGAATGTCAATATACATTTACATTCGTAAATAGCAAATTCATATTGATGTTAACTGATAAATGTATGAATGTCAATATACACGTACGTATACACATGAATACGACATATATATATACAGTGAATGTATATTCCATATTCATATATATGTGTTCTACAGAAAAATGACAAAATACAGCTACACGCACAGGACAC
>NW_014036420.1:0-2697 GCF_001186125.1 Sphaeroforma arctica JP610 | reverse complement strand
AAAGATGCGGCTGTTCAGCCGGATGAAGTAGTCGTTTCAGGAGGACATAGTGCAACTACAACCGGATATAGAGATGACAATGTTATGATGGTGGCGATAAGGGAACATATACGATTCGCGACGTTACAGAAGCACTTTACAGGTGGCGGTGATTTTATGGATCTCAGGCTCAATAGTCCCATGTGAAGGATAGGGGATAAGATGGATGATCTGGCATATCATCCAATGGAATGGGATATTCTCGAGGAAGCAGTGACAGCATCTGAATACCACAAATACTATAAGCAGTTGAAGGAAAAGGTGATGAATACGAACTTTAAAATGCCCACACACCCAAAGTGTGCCATAGTTGGGTACAGAAAGTAAGGGCATATCAGATCCAGTATGGCGCTGATCCACAAAGTGTGGGTTTGCATGTCGTGGAGTTAGCCAACGCAAAATGGTTTGTGACCACACAACTAGATTTAGTGATGCCAACTTTCGAGACATGGAAGGACAAGGATCCTAAGAATCAACTAGTGATTGAAAGATGCAATGAAATGTTCATATCCTACGAGTACGTAGTATATGTAAGTTCCATTCGTATGGGCAATGGAACAGTGAAGTACACGGAAGAGCTATGTACACGTCTAGGGTCGAATGCTAGTAAGATGTCAGATTCGAGGCTGAAGCATGATACGAATAACATATGTGTTGAGTTAACCAAGGGTATGCAGTCGTAAATGCATGATAGACTTTATGAGGGTCACAAAGACAAACACTGAGACATGGGTCATCGACTATGAATTCGGGCTGCATGGACCGAAAGAATGTTCATACGGCTACATATACAGAAAAATAATTTTGAGCATGCATCCGGGCGGCATATACAATATAAACAATTTGACCATGCATCCGGGCTGCATACACAATACATAAAAATAGACCATGCATCCGGGGTGCATATATAATAATTAAAAATCGACCATGTATCCGGGCTGCGTGGTCAAATCACGAAAACCCAAAACCCTAAAAACATATATATATATAATAGTATGAGAAAATCGTAAAAACACAAGTATTTGATGTATATGAACAAAATGTCCTTAAAAATGAACCCTAAATTTAAAATAATAAAATAATGTAGCGTCTTGCGCTCTTTCGGCCTGTCAAAAGAGCTCGGTCGGCGCCCCAGGTGCTCTCAATTTTTATCTCAATTTTTAGGGGTTTTACTGCACCTCAAATCATATACTCATCGACTTTTCATATACTCTAGGGTTTTCGGTAAAGAGTTCAAAGCATTTCTCATCACCTTCTCAATTCTCATGGCAATGCGACTTGGGGGGATATGGTAAACATACTTGCACATCCCGAGGACGGATTATTATACTCTGATGAAGGATTGCTGGAAGTTCAGGTACAGCCTAAACATTTAGCGAAAATGCCCCACAATCAATGGAGGATCGTCGATGCTACAATGACATTTGTTTGAGGAGTTCGGTATGAAAAAAAAATATTAATTATTCCGACCATGCATCCGGGCTACATATACAAAAAATATTTTCGACTATGCATCCGGGCTGCGTATACCAAAAAATAATTTCGACTATGCATCGAGTTGACCAAGGATATGTAGTGGTGGATGCATGGTAACATCTTTAAGGCTACGAAGACAAACACTGAGACATGGTTACTCAGATTCGTGAGCCTTAAAAATAATACCATGCATTCACCAGTACATACCCTTGGTGCTTAGTATGCAGGAAAATTGTATTTTAAACCTGAAAAATATATATAGGGTTTATTCAGTTTGTTCGACCATGCATCCGGGCTGGATGTACCGAAAAATAAATTCGACCGTGCATCCGGGCTAATTACAAAAAAATTAAAAATTTCGACTATGCATCCGGGCTGCATACACACAAAAAAAATCCGACATGCATCCGGGCTAAATATACAAAAAAAAAATCGGCTATGCATCCGGGCTGCATGCGCTGGTAAGATTTGAGGCCGCATTATCTCTGCGAAATTGTCAATCGAGCATTAAATGGTCATAGTCAGTTCGTCTTTTGAAATCATCCAGAGGAGTGAGTCAAATAGGACTTGAATGTCCTTTGCCCATTGCATGATGCCAGGTTCATTATCACCCTTAGAGCATACAGCAATTTCGTCTCTAACGTATCCGATGAAAACGTCATCTTGTTTTGGAACCTTATTGATAAAACCGTCGAACGTATCGAAATGTTCCTGAAACACTATAGTCCTGTTGAATATCAGAGAAGTCCTACGTTCCTTCAGGCCAACGACGTGCACCATGTGGTCCGGGTTGGTCACTAAACGATTACATTGTGGTTACATATACAGAAATTTTATTATCGATACACATAATTCAGGTTTAGATGACCTTGAAGGAAACGCTACACACGTTAATCAAGAAGTGGCATATCTTTCACAATGAGAAATCGATTAAAGTTTAGTCCTGGGAGAGATTATTGTCAGGCGATGGTACGATTTGAGGCTACATTAACTCTGCGAAATTGGGTTTCAATTTATGTCTCAATTTGTAGGGGTTTTACTGCACCTCAAATCAAATACTCATGGATTTTCATATACTCTAAAAAAATAAGTATATGAACATTATTTCGACCATGCATCCGGGCTGCATGTACATATTTAAAATAAAACTATATATGCAACCAGGATGCATAGTTATATATA
>NW_014036421.1:0-2697 GCF_001186125.1 Sphaeroforma arctica JP610 | reverse complement strand
ACACACACACACACACACACACACACAACTATATATATATATATATATATATATATATATATATATATATATATATATGCCTATCTACGAGTTCAGTATTTTCCATAGAAATCGGTATGTAATGAAGTTTACATTCATTGAGATTTCACCTCTTTTGTTTGTCACCTGTTAGAGTTACTTTGCTGTCATCCCGTTTAACTACATACATATCCATCAGTCCATGCTCGTGCCAGGTTTGCCCCACACATCTGAGGTACAACTATCTCAGGATCCTGTCCTTCTCTCTCCTTCGCTACATCTGTCAAATTCTCAACTGACCATTTCACTGGAATCATCACACAGTCGGGTTGTCAGTGTATTTGTATATACTATCGTATCTCTGAGACCACTTCACTGGAATCATCACACAGTCGAGTTGTCAGTGTATTTGTATATACTATAGTATCTCTGAGTCCACTCCTGACTCTCCCTGTCCCTGTCCCATTCCGGCGGCGTAGGGCTATCTCGACGCGTACTTTGTGGAGTTCAATTCCAATAACCTGTCGATAAGCACTTTTGGCGGCAATATCAAACTGCAGAACTTGACGATCAAAGAATCAGTCCTAAAAGATGCGGGTCTCCCATTCTCAGTTGTGCATGGTATGGACGGGTTCGGCTTGTGGTACCGATTCCTGGATATTTGTCTATGGTGATAGTTGTAGTATTATGGCGAGGTACCATACTTACACATCATTGTACGTACACTCACATGTATAGATAAAGGCACGTGACTTATACACCCACACATCGTTGTACGTACACTCATCTGTATAGATAAAGGCATATTGCTCATATACCCACACATTGTTGTACGTACACTCACCTGTATTGATAAAGACATGACTCATATAGCCACCTATCGTTGTACGTACACTCCCCTGTATTGAGAAAGACATGACTCATATAACCACATATTGTTGCCTGTAGACTCCCCTGGATTGACAAAGACATGACTCATATAACCACCCATCGTTCTACGTACACTCCCCTGTATTGGTAGGTCATATTGGATAGGTGAATATCTACAGTATCATAGCAAGGCATCCGACTTATATATCCATTCATCGTTGTACGTACACTCCTCTGTATTGACAAAGACATGACTCATATAACCACATATCGTTGCATGTACACTCCCCTGTATTGACAAAGACATGACTCATATAACCACCTATTGTTGCCTGTACACTCCCCTGTATTGACAAAGACATGTTTAGGGTTTTTATATATATAGCCACCTACCGTTCTACGTACACTCCTCTGCATTGGTAGGTCATATTAGATAGGTGAATATCTACAGTATCATAGCAAGGCATCCGACTTATATATCCATTCATCGTTGTACGTACACTCCCCTGTATTGACAAAGACATGACTCATATAACCACATATTGTTGCATGTACACTCCCCTGTATTGGTAGGTCATATTGGAAAGGTGAACATCCAGGTCTCCTGGGGCAGTGTTCTCAAAGGTGAACCATTCATCGTTGAGGTGGAAGACATCTTCATCCTTATCGCACCTGTTAACAACCACCAGGTCTGTGGGGACACTTCATCTGGTCCAACAGATGTTCTATTTTTAGTGTTCTATTTTTGGTGTTCTATTTTTGGTGTTCTATTTTTGGTGTTCTAATTTTACTCTATTTTTGTTGTTCTATTTTAGTCGTTCTATTTTCGTAACAGATCCATGCAGTCTGCGTGAGTGGGTCAGCCCTCCTGTGCAGTGATGGAGTGTGCGTTTGTGTATGGGCTATAGTACACGTGTACGGCCTCTCTCCTATACATTGCTCGCTTCTCTTTTTGTCTTTTTTTTTCAGTAAAATTTGTATTTACGTTTCTCTTTTATGGGCCATCCTATATGGTAGGTATGGTTGGGTAAAAACAATATCGGCCTAAATTTGGATACGATGTTTGGTAGGTATGCTTGTGCCAAAACAGAATCTGTCTATATTTGGATACTATGTTTGATGGGTATGCTTGTGCCAGAACAGAGTATGTATATATTTGGATACTATGTGAAATTACAAACCACGATTTCGTCTTGCGTTCGCAATCGCAATCGCAAATGAAACAACATCATATATATACCGTACCCATTCCAGATTTCAGGTGTACATTTGATATATTTTATGATATATATCTACCTGTACAGATATACACCCAATTAAAGGCTCTCTTAGTTTGACAAATTGCCCCGTGAAGCGAGCGGATCAGTTCGATAGACGCTCACATTACGTTATCTGTGCCGTCGCATCCCACCAACCTGACATAGACGCCGTCTGTGCACGTACGCCCAGCACACTATAAACGTTAGTGATATATACTTAGACACACACTAAGCTAAAACCCAAAAACCCTAACCCCTATCTCCTAAAACCTAAGGCCTGGTGGACGGTTGTACATACATACGGGTTTTCTGACCCAATACACTTACTGAAACGTCTTCATCAACACAATTTTGTCCAGTTTACTTACACGCCTATATTTAGTATAACCACACACTAGGTGATACATACACCTGTACACTTATGTATAGTATAACCACACACTCAATAATACACACACCAGTACACTTATGTATAGTATAGCCACACACTCAAAAATACACACACCTGTACAATGGCATAGCCACACACTCAAAAATACACTCACCTGTT
>NW_014036422.1:0-2697 GCF_001186125.1 Sphaeroforma arctica JP610 | reverse complement strand
ACACACACACACACACACACACACACACACACACACACACACACACACACACACACACACACACACACACACACACACACACATATATATATATATGTACATATGTGTTAATACGCGGTGCATGCATCCGGAAATACGTCTTTGTGATGCATAGCATCTATATATAAGTCAATGTGAGTGCAGATTTGAGTCATGGTTTCTGTACGTACAAAAATACTCACAAACCCTTTGTCTATGAGTAAGCCAGTCTATATATGGTTCTTAAACCTTAACCCGGGTTGCATATTGTCAGTTATGTATAAGAATTGGGAACGGCAAATGCTTAGCACACGTATTCCTAATTATTTTGGGGTTAAGTATCTATTTGAAATTTATCTTTAACACATCGAATGCGGGTGTCAGTGGACATAAATGTCCTCTTGATTTGTTCGTCTCCAATCAGGTCACATATTCCTAAAATCTTGTTATCCAGCTACGGGGCTTCTTTGGCACAGTACCCGAATATTCAATTTTCAGTGTGGGTTTAAGGGCCTCCAATGCCAATATGTTTGGGGGATGCCAATTCCAATACTTTCCCCATATTATATGACCCATCAACTGAACTGCACCAATATATTCCAGGTGCAGAAATCTGCGTATGAAACTATCTCCCACAAACGGTTGGGTGAATATTGACGGTTTAATCAATGCGTCCCGAATTATCATATCATTTGAACCCATCAGTTGCTCATGATCCAAAGCAAAATATTGGACGTGTCTGTCTCATTTTCCGATTCCAAACCAAAATCTATTACTGACATCAAATCAAACCCGAAATGTGTACATTACCGATTATTTCAAACCCAAACACATTTCGTACATCAAATCAAACCCGAAATATCTAGATTCCCGATTCCAAACCGAAACCTATTACTCAGATCAAATCAAACTCGAAATGTCTAGATTCCCGATTCCAAACCCAAAACAATCAAACCACAGGTAGTGCTCACACTGCACAAAACAATCAGGACAGTGTCGATGTGACTGACTTCACTGACTACACTCTGCCGTACAACCATTGGGTGTTCGTGTCTGTCACGATGCAACCAGCGACCGCGCAATCCGGTGTGTGTGTGTGTGTGTTTATGTGCTGATTTGTAGTGTAATGTTATACATTTGTACTGCAATGATGATATACTTTTGTACTGTAATGATATATGTATGTGTTGATTTGTAGTGTAATGATATACATTTGTACTGTAATGTTGATATACATTTGTACTGTAGTGATGATATACATTTGTACTGTAATGATGATATACATTTGTACTGTAGTGATATATGTATGTGTTGATTTGTAGTGTAATGATATACATTTGTACTATAATGATGATATACATTTGTACTGTAATGATATATGTATATGTTGATTTGTAGTGTAAAAATATACATTTGTACTGTAGTAATTTGTACTGATACCCTCCCACTCGTTTAGTTTCATTTCGTTTGGTTTCTATTGCCTGTGCTTGCTCGATTAATCCTCTCTGTGTGTTGTCCATGTCTTAGGGTTTTAGGGTTGGACATGTACTGATATCCTCCCACCCGTTTTGTTTTCTCTCGTTTTCTATTGCCGTCTCCGCGTACAGGCGTCAGTCGCATGTTGTACCACAAGAAACCCGAGGCAAATCTATTTATAGACGGAGTACTCCGGCAGACTATCCAACTCCCCCACGACACGCGTGCGAATAAACTGCACAACATGCGCGTCACACACCTGATGCACCTGCGCCCAATCATGCGCAGTCTCGTCGCCACGGCCAATCAGAGTGCGCAGGAGCGGCATTATAAATATAAACGCAATCTGATTGGTCGAGACGTGGACGTGGACGCGGGTGGGGTCGACTGTCGGGAAGTGATCGTATGTGTACCGGAATGGGGCGTGAATGGGTTGGGTGGTGTGTTGGGTGCCAGCACCACCACGGCTATGGCTGGGAGTGTTTATTCGTCGACTTTTGGTATGTCGGACCCGATTTCCCGTATTTTGAGGTCTTGTTTTGGATGATGCCGGTCCATTTTGGGAGGATATTGGCCTGGCCCTGATCCGAAACGGAATTATGTATATACATGTGTACAGCATACCAATGCAAATGCTATTGATAGAGCGTGGGCTGTTTTTGCGTCTGTTTTTGTGTCGCCTATGTAGTACCTCTGGCGAGAGTCCCGCAAAGGCGATACGAACACGTGAGTGACGGTTACACTTTCGTGGCAGAAGTGTATCTCCTGATGTTTCTGTTGTGTATTAGAGTTCACGACATGTGTGGTGTTAGCGGAAGATATGGAAACAAGCGTAATATTAATTACACCAGTGGACATCCAGAGTGGTGTAGAGTGACTGTGGACTTGTTATTGTTACCTACAGATATTAAAACAAGTGTGTTAGTAACCACAGTTTATTAATTTATTAGATATGACTGAGGACTTGTTATTGTTACTTACAGTCTACGACAAAGGAGATGCAAAGGACGCGTTCGCCTACAGCACCACAATGGAGAGTCGGCCTCAACCAAACACACCCACACCCAAAGGTAACTGTGTCAATGGCATATCTAATTGTGTACTTCTTGTACGCACGCTCAATGGAGGTTGTGCCAGTGGTATATCTGATTGGCCATAGGGTTGCTGATAATATAGTATCATCTCACTCACACATGCAATGCA
>NW_014036423.1:0-2700 GCF_001186125.1 Sphaeroforma arctica JP610 | reverse complement strand
GGTGTGGGTGTGGGTGGGTGTGTGTGTGTGTGTGTGTTTGTGAGTGTGTGAGTGTGTGTGCGTGTGTGTATAATGTATACATATAATATATATATATAGGTATAAACACGATATTGTTAACAAACATCACAATAGACTATTTTATAGCATGAAGCTCTTGAACATGTAACAAAGAAGAGTACGTTGTTCAGTTATACGTGAGGAACATGAACACAATATTGATCATACCCACGGAGGCACCAGTGGCCCACATGCCGACCACCCATGCCTGGGTGTAAGTCGGCTGCGGTTGAGGGGGAGCAGAACCATCCATGCTGGCAAGTAAGTATAGTACTAGGATGTCTACTAGGACTCTAAAAGTGTAATAAAGACACACCTTGATGCGTCACAATGTGTATCTGTATACATTAAAAAAGAACATGACTACACGACAAATCGACAACAACAATAGTCTTGTAATTTTTTTTCAAACTTCTATTGAGAGTGATGATGACTCATACATATAGAGTATAAATAGAGTTCGTAAATATGTATGTAAATATGTAAATACTAAATAGTCCGATCAGCCATATTTTGTTCTTTCTTCTTTCTCTCTATTATTTATAAATAGAGGGTCATGATGAAACTCTCCTGTTTTGTTGTAAATTTATCGTGCTCTAATTACTAATAAAATACGTCTCTGTGAGTCTGTGACTCTGTGTCTCATCAACGAGGTAAAAACATGACTCATGAATACGATTTTAAAAATTAAGACGAATGACCCAATCGCCAAACGGCCACACTGCCCCAAGAGAGAGTCTGCCACACACATAGAGAGAAGTTAGTGGGTCAAGTCCACAACTGAGACTTTTTAAAAGAGCCACTAACACGACACGCTAACCCGTACGCTTAACGCGTTTACGGTCATGCTGGAGACGAATGATATCGCTCCCCAGCAATGGATTTTTGCTTTAATGCAATCGTTTGACCCTACAGGAACAAGTTACTTGATCCTGCAGTGACATCAGCATGAGCTAGACACTTGTCGTGACTGCCCAGCTGTGTGTTGGTTGGTTACATCCATATTAAGCAAGGACATGCGAAGTCCAGGACTGAGTTCAATCTTAACTGAACCAGTTGAGAATACTCCTATTCAGAGTTGTATTCTGAAACTTGATGCTGACCTTAAACGTCCCGATATAACAAAGGGCAAAGCACAGCGATGGTACGAGTTCCTGGTTATGCATGTTTTCTGTAAGAACATCGGCCTCCGGTCAGTCTAAAATATCAAGATCAATTGAGATAATACATTGGTTTTTATTTGTATTTTAAATAATTTAATACAAGCTCTTTTTCCAATATTTCCAAAGTGTTCTAAATTCACTTAAATGGCTCCAATAGCCTGAGTATTTGGTATGACTCATCTACTTGGACCTATTTGAGACATTAGTAGATGTAGGATATTATAAACTAAATTTTATAATCTCCGAACTACTACTTATAGATTTTGGTCCTCCCGCCAATCTCCAAAATCCAATAAGTCTTTTTCTTTTTTTAACTTTTCTTCAGATGGAACTTTATTTATATCAGCTAATGTATTAACGTGACTTACGTTATTATGTCTATCTACAAATTAGGCATGTGATCATGAACACTTAGTACTTCTAGTGAAAATTATTCAATAAAGAACAGCTAGAGGTACGCCCTGTGTGATCGAGGATATTTAGGCTCTTAACAAGAGGCAGTCCCGATCATTCTTGCACAAGCTACCACTGCTAAATCCTAACTGACTAAATTGTATTTTAGTTTAATATAGTTTGAAACCTAGTAATTTCCATCGAAGTTTACATATTTTTCAGTTATTTAGTAGTTACAGTAGTGTACTGCTTCTAGACTGTCTAACATCGATTTACTATCCAGCAAATACTATGGCTAAGGGTACTTCTAAAGGCACGGGAGCCGCTAGCTCTAAGCCTGCTAAGCCTGCCGAGGTTCCTGAGGTCCCTGTGGAAACACCTAGCCTGTCTGGAGTTGAACCTGCCGAGGAAACTGTTGGGGAAGCCAATTCTGAGGTTGGTACAGAGGATAATTCTGAGGATGACTTGTCGAATCCTAAAGCCTTGGAAGAAGAGGTATCTACTGCCGCGGAAAGGCTCGCCAGCGTCCGTGTATCACCTGGGAGTGAAGCTCAGGACCCCAGCTTGCCCCCTGACCACGTGCCGTCAAATATTGGGGATAAACGTCGAAAGGCTGGAAAATTTGTGGATACGAATGTCGGGGACATTATAACTCCACATCTAAAGGACACTCCAGCACAAATCCGGAGTGAAAAGGAAGTATTGGACCTGTCCGAAAATTTCGGTTTCGCCATCGATAGAGAAGCCATTCCATCCAGCTCAAATCTTGGGGCCGAAGTTGAGGACGCCATAACTCGACAACGAGTGGTTGGATCCTCTCAATCTCGACGCAAATTGAACCGCACTGAAGCGCTCTTGAAGGAGCTAGCGACATCAGCAGTTGTGGACCCCTCTATCGTGTCCCACGTGGCTGATATTCTTCCTATACTGAAGAAGAAGAAAAATCCGGGCCGAATTTCGAACCCGAGACCTACTGGTTTACCAGCCAGTACGTCTACCACTAAGCCAGTTACCACTGGTGAGAGAGGTAATATTTCAACATTTAATCTCTATAGATCTGATGCTACCATTGACCATCTTCTTG
>NW_014036424.1:0-2702 GCF_001186125.1 Sphaeroforma arctica JP610 | reverse complement strand
TATAAATATGTATATATTTATATTATACTATACATATATATACATATATTTATATATAAATCTATATATATATATATATAATATATACATACATACATACATATATATATATATATATATGTAAATATACTAACGTGCACGTAATGATCATTGATATATCTGTATTACCCTCCGCCTAGACAACATGGCAAACAAAAGCAAAAATAGCTCAATGCCGCTTGCAACCCATCAACCAATCAAAAACTCAGCAATCTCGATGACACCACATGCCCTCTCACGTACCACAGCAGCGACGGATATGTTTCTCCCGCCAAAAGTGGTGTTCCAGATAACGGTTCTCTCGCGTATGAAGGCGACGTACTCATCGTCCAGTGCCAAGAGTTCCTCAGCTGCTGTGTTTAATTCGGACGTAGTGTATTGGTCGCGTTCGGTGTCTTCGTCTCGTCGGTAGAGCTTGAACAGCCGGTTGGCCTGGTAGCTCTGCTCAAAGGCGGACATGTTCAGCTGCACACGCTGGATAGGCAATGGGAGGATAAGGATAAGGATAAGCAGAAGAGCTAGGCACATGCATATACTCATGGAAAATTACACACGTGTGTATTTGGATGTGTAAACAGGCGTGTTACAAACACATAAGTATGAATCATACATACAGATGTGGATATGTATGTGTGAGCCGACGTGTACAAACATGTACGTAAGTGCACAAAAAACACACACACACAAGTAAATTTAACGACATGTGAGTATGTGTGAGTATGTGTACGTGTAAACATGGGCCCACCAACAAATACGTAGACGTAAACCCATCGCACATATTCATGGACAACCGGAAACCTTCCATGTATACATATGAGTAGCGATAAGTGTATACAAACATGCGATTGGCCTCGGATTCATCCTACCATACACATACACTCCACTGTACATACCCCGGATCCAACTTTTTCAAAGGCACTTCCTTCCAGGATGCCGTACTCTGTCTCATTCTCATCCGCCACTTGCATGTTGAGAAGCTCCACGTTATAGCCCGAATTGATTCTGATATGTGGGATGTGGCCAGAGCGTACGGATGTTAACGGAAACACACCGCTGCTATGACTAAAAGCACACTTAGAACAACCGTAGAAACAGCCCTTCGGTACAGATGGTAACGTATTGAATCTGGAGACAGCGCAACCATCATACGATAAAACGGCCGTGAAACGCTTTCACAGAACGTGGTATATCGAGTCTTGGCCTTAGTTTCTTTGAAATAAATTCTGAACCCCCCGTCGATGTTATGGGAGAGCCCCGTCTACTGGAAGGTCATGTGACCTGCGAGACTTTCTTGTCTACTTGTTTTGCATTTGTTAATAGGAGCAATACAGCCCGGATTACGTAAAATTAGTTTGTTTTGTGGGACTGTCCACTTACACACGGTTGTACAATAAATAGCGGGATTTCAGAACAGGAGGCATGGATATGCAGACAACACAAGCACACCAGACCACCGGTAAAATGAGAATACATACGCTCTCCATGTATAGGAATATTAATAGGTCACAAACACAACAACACCAAAGGACACATTACAACATAGCCAATAGGACACAAATGAATATAATAAACGAGGTTAGCAGTGCTCTACGAACCCGCGTAATAAATGAAGTTCGGTACCTGACACCGTCTTTGTCGAACCACACGTGGCCCGTAGCTCCGGCAGGCACTTCAATGTCGTGCATGACAGACAGTAGTATCAGCTGTAGTAAGGGTAAATATAATGTGTCAATATGTTTATGTGTATGTGTATGTGAATGTGTATATGTATGTGCATGTGCATGTGCATGTGCATGTGTATGTGTATGTGTATGTGTATGTGTATGTGTATGTGTATGTGTATGTGTATGTGTATGTGTATGTGTATGTGTATGTGTATGTGTATGTGTATGTGTATGTGTATGTGTATGTGTATGTGTATGTGTATGTGTATGTGTATGTGTATGTGTATGTGTATGTGTATGTGTATGTGTATGTGTATGTGTATATGTAGATGCATGTGTATGCGCGTGTGTATGTGTATATATCCATACACCAGCTTACCTCCTAAACTATTGTATTTTACCGTTCTGGTCATATAGAAGAGACTAGTTTGAGTCACATTCCCATGGTTGCATTGGTAGTAAAGTGACAGAGAGAAGTCTTGTCTGGACGTATACACCTGGTGTGAGGTGGAAGCGATAGAGTGCAAGAACCCATCCGCTGCTTTACTGCATGCTTCACATGCATGGAATACAAAAGTGACATGTACATGCGCATTGTACTTCATCAGTTGGTTGTGTCGATTATAAAGAGTTCTCTCAAATATAACACCTTGGCGTGTAGATTAAATATCCCAATCCTACAGCCCTGTATCAAATAAGGGGCAGAGTTGACACAATACACTCCAACCAAAGCACCTTTGGGCAACTCAGGTGTTAAAGAAGGCAGGAGCTGTATGTTTCATAAACACCAACAAAACGTTTGTTGGAGAAGAAAATACAAAAGAATAGGTCAATGGTCAAGGGAAAGCGAATCTGAGACATGCAATGACACTAATCCGAAACGTGTAAATCGTAAACGGAAACCATGACGCAACGCAACGGTCAAAAACCAAATGGAGATTGTAGAGGTGCAAAAATTATAAATGTATGAACATACATACATAACTCACAAACTCACAT
>NW_014036425.1:0-2702 GCF_001186125.1 Sphaeroforma arctica JP610 | reverse complement strand
AGTTGCTCCGGCACTTGCACAGTGTCTGCTTTGGCTTCCCCTCCTGTCTCAAATGTGGATTTCTCTGTAGTTGACTCTCTACAACATTCGATATATCATTGGTCCCATAAACAACCGGTTATACCTTATCGCTTATACAATAGGCGTTTGGCTCCGCAAACGCACCACAGTGGGGGCTGGTGACTTTAGATTTCAGCGTGCAACTGGCCAGTGTAGAGCTCGCATGAACAGCAAACCCCTAGACAAGTGCGATGGTTTAGACATTTGGACGGAACATGCACAAAGTATATTATATATATATATATTATACCGTATAAACCAAGCACAAACTACAAGGCCCCTCTCTAACCGCTTTTGATTGCTTAATTTTTGCAAGTGTACGATCATATAGTGAATTACCACATCGTAAAATCAGGGTGTTACAACACCGCGTGTTTCGGCAATAAAACCATGCTAGCAAAAGCGCCTAAAAAGATCGACACAAAATGCATATTTACACAAATATGCAAATCACTCCTGAGATGTTATAATATCAGACTTCACAATCAATCTGAATTTTTATTTACTGTTGATCTCTATTCTCGGTGTTTTAAAGCTGACATTCACTCTTTCATGTTGTTGTTGCAGAGCGACTACAAAAGCTCGTCTCGCAGTGTTAAACTTGCACTTTCCTTTGGGACATCCATCTAAACCAGCCACTGCGGGATACTATGTCTAGTTCCTACTTGAGAGGTATACACCTCACATTGTTTAATACACCTCACATTGTTTATTACTTTATCTCCCCTATTAAGTTGGGCGTCGGCGGCAACTACATCTGACACCATCACATGTCCAGTTTATTGGCCTAATTTTACACCCGTAGCCACTCCTGCCGCCTCACCCACTGCCACTGGCACCATTATAGTTGTCTCGCCGTCCGCACAACCTGCTGACTGTCCGGCGTATTGGCCGAATTACAGTCCGGTAACTTCACCCCTACCTTCACCCATTGCTACACCCATCGCCTCATCATCTAGCACTCCTGCTGTGCCACCATCAGCCTCGCCCAGTTCATACCCTGCGGAATGTCCTGTGTACTGGCCCAATTACACGCCCGTCACTTCGCCCATCGTTTCCTCTAGTGCTTCACCTGTTGTTTATCCTGTGGTCTTCCCATCTATTTCTCCTGCAATTTCTCCTGTAGTCTCCCCTGCAAAGTCGCCCGTCGCATCGTCGGCAGCGAGTACCGCACCAGTTGCCTCGTCTAGTGCTTCTCCCAGCCTTAGACCACCCCCTATACCATCGCCTGTGCCGACTTCGTCGCGAGGTCCTGCGGAGAGATTGCGATGTGGGCAAGTCGCTTTTGGTCTCTGTGGGGGTCAGTATAACACAAAACAAAAAGTGCTGTCGAGATTCTGATAAATGTGGGTGGGTAAACCCTAAAGTCAAGTGCGTAAGCAGTTTCTGTTGTTCTGGGCCTATCGGGCGACATTACCGGTATTGCGGTGAGATCGACGCAGATTGTCCCAATGGATACAAGGAAGACACAAAATGTTGCAAAAGACCTGGGAAGTGCAGCAGTCCTCCATGGGCAGAGATTAAATGCAACTCGTCTAGCTGCTGTAACCCCTAGAGAACAACCAAGGCTGGGCTGAGAGTCGTATACACTTTATGGACGTTCTAATCTATTTGCAGAGCGACTTGTTTCGTTATGTGAGTGGAAACTCAACGGTACTAACTAGAAGAATGTAGCGCTGAAAGCACACATATCCAGTCGATCCTGATTTCGCTTGCAGAGGTTTCAAAGTATCTAAGTCTTCACATTCAGACATGATTTTTATAACGTTCCCAAAACGTTGTTCCTCACATCCCCGAATAGATGCAGTCGGGAAAATGCAGTAAAACTGTACCAGGTATATAGACTCAAAGCCGCTATACTGTGACGAAGTAAAGTGTAGTCCCGAGGACACAAACCTCAATGAAACGGAGCATCATCACACAAGTTGGAATTACAAACGTTCGGCAAATGTTTTAAATGCACATTTGCGCCATACTTGCATATATGAGTATACATAGCGTCGAGGTACAAACCCAACGACAATAAACCGCAAGATATAAATGTTGTCATATGATTGGATTTAACTATGTTTATTGTGTAGTAGGCGGGGGCGGGGTTATCAATCGGAAAGTCGGTGGTGGTGTGGGCTTACGACGTACTTCCACGAATAGTCGGTCAAAGTCGCCTTTGTGCGACAAGTACATCGGCTGACGGACAAATCGGACCTGCCCGTCTGCCAGAGCGAAGAGGGTATGGTCTCTCCCTATGCCCACCTGTTCACCATGGAATGCGTGCGTAACAAGATAGTATATTTGAACTCTGTCGGTAGCACTTATGTGTCCAGGGCTGAATGCAAAGGATTGCACACTCGTCTGGTATAGAATCTATTACAACGAATACTATGTGCGTTTGCGAAAACAAACGTTTTTGTCATGTGTTGGTGCGCATTTAAGAAAAGCACTGTTGGAAAATAAAGCCAAAAGTCGTCCGTATGAAATGTGGTCCACAATCTGATCGAATAGGCAATATGGTGTTCGACCGCATACGCCTATCTACTCGACAAAAAGNGCAGTATCTGTACACACACACACACACCCGCACACACACACACATATATATATGTATATATATATATATATATACCCGCACACACACACATATA
>NW_014036426.1:0-2702 GCF_001186125.1 Sphaeroforma arctica JP610 | reverse complement strand
AGTATGTCTGTATATAATCATATACATATACACACAACACACATGCACACACACACACACATATACATATATTAATATATATAATATATACATATATATATACACACACACACACACACATATATATATATATATAGGCATATGTATTTATCGATAATGCGTCATATGCATAAACATAAGTGCATATGTGTATGCAAAATTCAGGAAGCCATACCTCACAAAAATTAGTTCCTGGCCAGAAGCGATATATGATATCACAGTTGCACCATATAGAGCAACCACACATGAGTTCTCTTCGTCCAATTGCAAACGCACTCGATCAGATTCACCTTCGCGATAAGTAGTGACAGACATGATGTGAGACGTTATGTTGAAATAAAAAGACCTTGTTGTACTCTTGTTATTTAGCAAGACATTGTGAAACTGAGAGGGTGTAAGGCATCGATTCAAAGTTATCTAGTTCTACGAACGTTCGTATCTAGACATATTTACAACATCAACAAATACTAACGTTTCCATCAATCGTTTACATTTACAAAAATAGTATATATTGGGTAAAAATGGCTTCTTCATACATATTGGCAGATTTAAACATTACCTATTATGGTGTTTTAAGATTTCGCGGGTTGTTTATAAACTCCTTTTATGGTTATACCCATTTTGGCGCGTAGAGTTGGCGTTGCTAGGCAGTGTTGGCCCTGGGTAATTTCCTGTTTCTTTCGTGTGGACGGTGTGGCCTTTGAACTTTTGAAGGCTTTTGTACCATATATATATATATATATATATATATATATATATATATATATATATATATGCATATGCATATGTATATGTACACGTATATATTTACTATATGTTGATGTTAGTTCAATGCACCAACTACCTCACTACACTATCCAAGAGGCGTATATATACTGTACATATTGTACGGTGCGCAATCCAAATCGCAATACAAATCCTAACTCTATGTTCCTTGCCGATGGAAGTGATCAGGCTATTGATTGCCTAACCTAACTGATAAGGTATTGCTAGTTTATGTGGCTATTCAGTGGGTGAAAACAGTTTAGTTAGACTAAAGTCATTAACCTATAGTCATTGTTTATATACTGACTATACCCCAGTCTGAAGCACTATTTCATGCATATGCCTGCCTGCAACGTTTACACAGCATTTATATCCAGATATATCTCCGTATGATATCTACCACATACTTCCACCAAAGAGAGTCTACAGCCGAACTTCAATTTGTTCGATAAATAACACACTCAATCATCGCAGGAACGAACGATCGAGAGTTAATATATAGTGTGCATACATTCGACGCTTGCCATGTCGATGCAGCCATGGCGACAGGGATTACGACCCGCTACAAGTATGGTGCGTAGTCTGGTGTGGATAGCGTGCCTGATAACTGCCGCATATCAAATGACCAGGTATTGTTGGGATTATTTTCTGTGTATGAAAGGAGTTTTAGGGTTTCTGTATCGACTAGCTCGTATATAGGTTTGAATTGCCAGGTTTCTTATATTAAATTGCATCAGTACACACGATAGTACGTAAAATGTATACACAATCGTTGCTCCGCATGTCGATACAGCCACGAGAGACAGCACCAAAGGGCAGCTGTAAGTGTTGCGCATAGTCTGGGGTGTATGGTATGGATCAGTTTGACCACGTGTTATATTATACTACCAGGTGTTGGCGTATTAAATTGTATCAGTGCACACGGTAGTAAGTTAAATATATGCACAGTTATTGCTCTACATGTCGATACAGCGCCTAGGGGCAGCTGTAAATGCTGCGCATAGTCTAGGGTGTATGGTATGCCTCAGTTTGACCACGTGTTATATTATATTACCAGTTTGTTGGTGTATTCTGTTGTATCTATATATTGTTGAACAGTTTGTAGTGCAATTATGTATGAAGCAATAGCTCCAGGTATCTAAGAAAGGGGGGTTATTTTTGGGAATCTGTACACAGTCGCTGTGAGGTCTGCCCGCTCCCACACAGTCGAATCCATAAAGGTGTTTATTTGTGTATGCGCGTACCTATTAAAGAGTTGATACCTGTTGTACCATGTTATCGCTATGGTACCTGTACTACCCTGATATACATCTTGTGCGTGCGCTAGGTATCCCAATCGTTCTCGTCGTACTACCCGGATCTGCATATAATACTCGTAATGAGTATAGCTTCCGTACAACCATACGAATGATATAAACCTTCAACACCACATGTGCATGTTATAGCGATCCCAGCCACCTTGCATATATACATTGTAGTCATATTTACAATGTAGGATCCTGTATATTTTAAGGTTTGCTGGTGCTGATTGTTGTTGTTTGTTACGGATTGTTGTGTGTTTGTACTTGTGTTTGTTAGGTGTTTGTGGTTGTTGTGTAACAATCATACGACTAACCCAACTGTACACACCCACATTTTAAGTATGCTTTTTCCCTCCATCAAATCTTGTCACACAGCTACATAATCAAGGCCAAAGCCAACAGGTTTATGGGGGATGCGAACGACCGAGGAGGTGTTCCTAACGGATTGCCGCTCAGCATCGATAAGCAGACACGGTGTGTGTGTATGTGTGGGAGCGTGTGCGTATGTACAAGTTGATTGCTTCGTCATTGATCATCACTGCATGTACAATAAGTTCATATGCAGTTGCTGCTCTTGCAAGTATTCATTGTTCATTT
>NW_014036427.1:0-2703 GCF_001186125.1 Sphaeroforma arctica JP610 | reverse complement strand
CTGACCGGAGGCCGTATTTCTACATTCGCTTGCGTCTGGTGCGTTGTCGATAAAGTGTAAAGAAATCAACATCTGTGATGTCTGTTTTATGTGCTCAGGTACGTTACCCATCTATCCATTGCAGTCGGTACTCCTGGGAATCAACGCCCCATGTTGGAAGGCCGATGGTCTAATATGGAGAAGAATTGTGTCTCCTCAGCTGGTTGTACTTGGCTGTTGGAAGTGAATTCCTTTGAAACATTGACCTTTTTGACTAGCCCGATTAATTCATCATTGAACGAGTTAAAATATTCCGACACGCTACGTGCGCCCCCTGTTGCTCGCGGCTGTTTAATCAGTGCCCATTGCTGTTAACTTCGTCGGCCTGGACTGCCTTCGCTTGCGTCTGGTGCGTTGTCGGTAAAGTGTAAAGAAATCAACATCTGTGATGTCTGTTTTATGTGCTCAGGTACGTTACCCATCTATCCATTGCAGTCGGTACTCCTGGGAATCAACGCCCTATGTTGGAAGGCCGATGGTCTAATATGGAGAAGAATTGTGTCTCCTCAGCTGGTTGTACTTGGCTGTTGGAAGTGAATTCCTTTGAAACATTGACCTTTGAAGAATTGTGTCTTCGGAAGCCACTGCTTAGGTTGGGTAATCGACAGACTACACCTCGAGGCCGCGTCCGTCTACTAGCGCCGTCCCTACACGCTCGACACAGGTAAACTCACATAAGCCTTTTTGCCCTGGTCTTGTGTTTTGTTTTTTAGTTAAGAAAAAACATAATACATATGTACAGTACATAAGTCATATTTAAAAAAAAAGAAAAGTATGTTGTTGTAATCTTAGATCGATTCAAAACACAATGTAACGGCGAACTTAGTTTTATTTTCTCGATTGTTGAATAAACGTCTACCTTAGCAGAATGAACTTCTTAAATGAACTAAACCACGTATTTATACTATCTCCGAAGGATTTCCTTGAGAATCCTGCCGCCAATCAAATCGTGTATATTCTCAATTTCGAGCCTACAAGTCCTTTCAACATATATCGTCATCTGCCAACCTCCAGCTCATATTACCCCGCACTTCGGTTCGCAAAGCACCTATCATACACCAACCTCCTCTTCTTCCGAGCCTGCGCGGCCGTTCGCCAACAAACTGAACAATACAACTTAGAACTTTTCAAAATTTTAGTTTTCACACTTATAAGTTATCGCCCACACTTAGAAGTTCTAAACGCCCGGGAACATTACCGAACATTTCGGTACTTACAACACCAACATTGTTTTAAATCGGAGGTAAACAAGGACGACATTGCTTTGTAAATATGTATTTACATAAAATACATATTTACGGATTTATTTATTTATAGACAATAATTACATATAATATATAAAACTTTCTAGAATTTTTTTTGGAAAGACATTGTCACGCGATATTTATTTACATACATATACATATATAAAATAAACACGGTAATTAAATCATAATTTTAGTGGTTCTGAGTTCTGACTACTGAACATATTTTATATTTGTATATAGTTACATAGAGTGAGTGTCATCTACAGAAGCCGGGCATTGTCGCATCAAAACAAAAGGTCGATTGATTATTATAAAGACGTCTATCACTAATAGTACAGAGTATTTGCTTCCATCCTGAGCAGTAGTGTAAAAATACTCGAATGTATCCATTTGCTCCACGCCGTTTTTATAACACCTTACGCACTAAATTAGGGCGGACATCGCTGTTGGTAAGTTTTCTGTTGTATAAAAATTGAATATTTTCACGTAACCGATTCCTGGCGCATGCCTAGCATATACATATACATATACATACACATATACATATACATATTCATATACATATACATATACATATACAATGCATAAGCATATGTAATTACATATACATATACATTTACATATACATATACATATACATATACATATATATATACATATACATATACATATACATATACATATACACATACACATACACATAAATATACATATACATGTACATATACATATATATATATATATATATATATACATATGCATATACATATACATACATATACATATATACATATACATATACATATACATATACTTATACATATACATATGCATACACATATACATGCACATATACATATACATATACATACACGTATGCATACACATACACATATACATACACTTACACATACACAAATATACACAAACACATACACAAACATATACACATACACATACTCATACACACACACACACACACACACACACACACATATATATATATAGTCTATATATCTATATATCGATACATCTATACATACATACATACATGAATACATACATACATGCATACATGCATACATACATACATACATACATACATACATACATACATACATACATACATACATACATCCATACATATATACATACATACACACATACACACACACACATACATACATACATACAGACATACATACATACTAACATACATACATACATACATACATACATACATACATACATACATACATACTTACATACATACATACATACCTACATACATACATACATACATTTTTACATACATACATACATCCATGCATACATGCATGCATGCTTGTATACAGACATACATATATACATACATACATACATACATACATACATACATACATACATACATACATAT
>NW_014036428.1:0-2704 GCF_001186125.1 Sphaeroforma arctica JP610 | reverse complement strand
AGATTATTAGTTCGTCTATATCCATCTCGTGATAGACAATAATTGTGTAGCTTAGCTAGAACTGTAACAACTCTTGGAGCGCGTTTAAAATCAAAACGCAAGGGTTGCCATAGAAGGCCCCATTTTCGGACCATGATTCCAAAGGCCTGCTCGATATGCATGCGAGATTGGGACTGGAAATAATTGTATGCGTCCCATGCATCGCCCAATGCTTCACGAGTGCCCGGATAGAGTGTAAGCATATGGTTGGTACATATGTAGGTTGCATCACCCAGTACGTAGTAAAACATGGGTAAATTCTCCACTAGCACAGGTCAAACCTGCTATATTCCCAACGATCATGCATACTACCATATGCCATGATAGAAAATGCAACAAACTTATAGTTTGCATCACACATGGCTTGGGTATTCAGCCCATAACCAGTCTTATGTCCAGAATATAAACGACGCCTATACTGACATCTATTTAATGGAGGAAAAGCTACGCGCACAAATAAGCCATCGGCGACGGCAACACAACGGCTAATCACCCCGTGAGTAGAGTGTGATTTGAACTCTTCTGCTGCTTTGGCAATCTCTTCTTCCTCTTTTGGAAAGCGAAAATACAGGAAACTCAAACCATCAATTGCGTATAAAACTCTCCAGAATATGTCGTAAACAGCAGCAGAAGAAATCCCAAACGCAATTTTATTATCGTGGTATTTTCCGCCGGCTGTTATACGCAGGAAGACAGCAAGTTGTACCTCCACAACTATTGCACCTCCTCTCAACATGCCCATCTTTTTGTTTCTTCTGCATGTTTCGTTTATCTCACGTGCAAGAAACATAAAACTTTGGGTACTTCATACGAAAAGTGTTCTCAAAGCTGCGTTCTGCTTATAGCAGAGCGCAGAGTGTTTGCCAGTTCGCGCGAGTACGAGCAACAAGCGTCCCTCTATTGCACTTCACCTGAAAGCTGGAAAGTCCGTCACCCACTCTATCCCTTTCCATTGCTCTCAGCAGCAAGTAAAGTTGAGACAGCATCACTCGTCGCTTGTGTGTTACCGCCTAGTTCTTTGAGAGCGACATTGTTATTATGTACTACTTCCTGTTTATAGTATAGTACACTACAACCAACAGAAGATTCATAAAGTATGTATGCAATGATGTACTGTACTCTAGTATACTATAACAAACAAAAACTAAAAAGTATGTTTACAAAATGTGAAAATGTCAAAACGGCTCACGCAACGATGCTTCGACACTCAATATTCTACCATATTGCAACCAATAGAAAGTCGCAGCATTGCTCGTATATTTTGAGCGGCATAGGAATACTAATTTTTATTGGATTTCATCAACCACTAGGATGGCTTTATTCTCAAAATTTACGGTTTCAATTCCAACGGCTGGGATGGCAAAAAAAAAACACTGAGCCAAGGACCGTCGCAAAAGTACCCTTTAATTTTATTTACTTTTAATGGAGACCTCTCGTTAAGAACCACCCTAAGAACCTTAAACCACAACTGATGAGGGAAAAGCATTACAATTACGGCAGGTACTAAAAACCTAGGGCTACAACTGAAGAGGGAAAAGTTTAATAATTATGGCAGGTACTAAAAACCTTAGACCACAACTGATGAGGGGTAAGTATAACAAATACGGCAGGTACTAAAATCCTTAGATCACAACTGAAGAGGATAAATTTTAACAATTATGGCAGGTACTAAAAACCTTAGACCACAACTGATGAGGGTAATTTGTTTACAATCACGGCAGGTACTATTAACCTAGGATTACAACTGAAGAGGGAAAAGTTTATCGATTATGGCAGCTACTAATAGACTCCAACTGATGAGGGAAATTTGTTTACAATTACGGCAGGTACTAAAAACCTAGGACTACAACTGGAGAAGGAAAAGTTTAAAGATTATGGCAGGTACTAAAAACAATAGACCACAACTCATGAGGGAAAATTATTACAATTATGGCAGGTACTAGAAATCTAGGACCACAATTGATGAGGGAAAAATATATTTAGCAACAGTAGTAAAACTCATGACCACAAGTGATGAGGGAAGATTATAACAATTACGGCAGGTACTAAAATCCTTAGACCACAACTGATGAGGGAAATTTGTGTACAATTACGGCAGGTACTATAAACCTAGGACTACAACTGAAGAGGGAAAGGTTTAACGATTATGACGGGTCCTAATAGACCACAAGTGATGAGCAGAAAGTATATTAAGCAACTGTAGTAAACCTCAAGACCACAAGTGGTGAGGGAAAAATATAACAATTACGGCAGGTACTAAAATTCTTAAACCACAAGATGAGGGAAGTTTGTTTACAATTACGGCAGGTACTAAAAACCTAGGACTACTACTGAAGAGGGAAAAGTTGAACGATTATAGCAGGTACTAAAAACAATAGACCACAACTAACGAGGCAAAATTATTACAATTACGGCAGGTACTAGAAATCTAGGACCACAATTGATGCAAAAAAAATATAACAGTTATGGCAGGTACTAAAAATCTTAGACCACAACTGATGAGGGAAAAATATATTCAGCAACGGTAGTAAACCTCATGACCACTAGTGATGAGGGAAGACTATTACAATTACAGCAGGAACTAAAAACCTTAGACCACAACCGATGAGGTGAAATTATAACAATTATGGCAGGTACTAAAATCCTTAGACCATAACTCATGAGA
>NW_014036429.1:0-2704 GCF_001186125.1 Sphaeroforma arctica JP610 | reverse complement strand
GGTACATACACCGCAACACATGATATACATAGCTGCTGCATCTGTGTACACCCAGCGCATTCACCATTTTATCACCTATGGTAAAACAAACAAAAGCGTATCTACCGTTGTATATAACCCCAAAAAACATACTATGCACATCCTCATAATCAGAAATAAGTCGATCCCATCCCAGACTGATCATCGATTTTAAAATACACACCCACACACACACACATATACATACACACACCACTGACAATACCTCGTTGACCCATTTATCTGTATGCTCCGATTCCAACTGCTGCCTAGCCTTGTCCAACTCTTTGTCGCCCGGTACTAAAACCTTGGGCTTAGGTGCAGGCGGTGGCCCTGGTTCACTTAATAAGACCGGGGTGCTGGTAGGCGAAGGACTGTACTTGCGGGGATCCACATTCTTATATTTGCTGTTATCTATGGCACCACCATCTGACGCCCTGGTATTACCTTCCTCTTGACTATCTCCGCCATTATGTTTAGCCTCGCCACCCGCATTAGTGTTGGTGTATTTGCTCGAGCTCGCTACGTTTTCTCCCTTGTTCGGTACGTTTTCTCCTGTGTTCTGTACGTTTTCTCCCGTGGGTTGCCTGGGTTTTGCCTGTGCGAGCTCCTGCTCCTGCTCTAATCTTTCTGACTGCTCATTACTTTCTGGTTTATTCACTGTATGAGTTTGCGGTTCAACAGAGCTTTGCCCGTTTGCATTTGCTTGTGCCTGTAGAGATTGACGGCAAGGTTTCGTAGTTTGCTTCAATACCCCAGTTTCTCATCACAACTTTTTACACACATCACCAGTTTATATTTCAGCGAGCAAAATAACCATATCTGTATATATAGGTGACACAGGCACATATCTGTATATATAGGTGACACAGGCACATATCTGTATATATAGATGACACAGGCACACATATCTGTATATATAGATGACACAGGCACATATCTGTACATATAGATGACACAGGCACATATCTGTATATATAGGTGACACAGGCACATATCTGTATATATAGATGACACAGGCACATATCTGTACATATAGATGACACAGGCACATATCTGTATATATAGATGACACAGGCACATATCTGTATATATAGATGACACAGGCACATATATGTATATTTAATTGACACAGGCACATATATGTATATATAGATGACACTGGCACATATCTGTACATAAAGATGACACAGGCACATATCTGAACATATAGGTGGCACAGGCACATATATGTATATTTAGATGACACAGGCACATATATGTATATTTAGATGACACAGGCACATATATGTATATATAGATGACACAGGCACATATCTGTACATATAGATGACACAGGCACATATCTCTATATATAGGTGACACAGGCACATATCTGTATATATAGTTGACACAGGCACATATATGTATATTTAGATGACACAGGCACATATATGTACATATAGATGACACAGGCACATATATGTATATTTAGATGACACAGGCACATATCTGTACATATAGATGACACAGGCACATATCTGTATATATAGATGACACAGGCACATATCTGTATATTTAGATGACACAGGCACATATATGTATATTTAGATGACACAGGCACATATATGTATATATAGATGACACAGGCACATATCTGTATATATAGATGACACAGGCACATATCTGTATATATACACGACACAACCCCCCGGACGTGTTGAAAGCACTAGAACAGATCATGTATTGTAGATTGGATTCGTGTGTAGAGTATGACCTAATGTGTGCTCGACTAATCTATACCTAAAACACAATACACCCACACCCACGTCGTTGCATATACTAGTGGACTTAAAGTACGTTCATCTGTGGCTAGACACCATCCGTTTACAGCCATATCGCTGTGGAGTACGTTACACCCGAGTAATATACTCGGCTCTGCAGATGACCGCCCGACCATGGATATCCCGAAATCACTAACACCCCGCCCCTATACACGAACTCTCTCACATACATACACACACACACACATGCACACACACATACACATGCACACACATACGCGCACAAACACACACACACATACACATACACTTGCTGTGTTTGCACCCTCTTTCTCCCTTAGTAGCCGTTGCTTGGCACTCATGTCCCTGTACACATTAGCCTTCTGCATTGGTTTTTTCATGTCCTGTGGATCTTTCCAGCGACCCGGTTTTTTCCCTGGCTCCAACTTCTTCGCGGCATTCGCTTTGGGGGTTTCTTTCTCTCGTTTTAAACTAAGTTTGCGGCGTATGGTGTGAAATGTGGGGAATTTTATGTGAGAAAAACCTATGGGTGTGTCTCCAATTTCGAAGTCTTTGCTGATAATGGATCACTGCCGGGTTTGTAGAAGTTCGGTACAACTCGGTGAAGGCGATCTGATCCATTTCGTTGTGAGAAATCTGGGACACGCCCAGCGGGTGCAGGGCTACTACACACTGCAACTGAGGACCGCCATTGGCAGTCGTCGTAGGGTGTGTCATCGCCCCAGAGTATTCAAGCACTGTTCGTCGTGCGGACGAGACCGCGACCAGATATATATATACCTCCGCTACTACAGACTCTGCAGAATGCCTTACCAATACATTGTGATAGATGCACAGAAACACACCTACGACAGACTCTGCAGGATATCCTACCAATATACTGTGATACATGCACAGAAACA
>NW_014036430.1:0-2704 GCF_001186125.1 Sphaeroforma arctica JP610 | reverse complement strand
GTGTGTGTGTGGTGTAGTGTGTAGTACGTAGTACGTATATATCTATAACGTATATATATATATATANATATATAAAATGAGTGAGCATATACAAGCAGACATATAGATATACATACCTGCAGACGATCGATCACATCCCCCTGGACTTTCCGAGGGCCTCTTTGCCACAGGCATCTCTGGTAGACTGTCCACTATGGCGCTCTCAAACACGTCATCGGTGGCAGGTGGAGATTCAAGAGGCCCTGCATCATCGTGGCCCTTTGCGTTGAGTGCCTGTTGCTCTCTTACTTGTGCTGTAAGCTTGCCTTTGTGAGAGAGACATCACAGAATAACATAAGACAGAAATGTGTACTCCTGTGAGTTGGGCTAATGAGAAATAGGAGAAAGGCCACTGTCGTAATTCGACAGAAACGTACGATACACGGTTAATTTACTTGCTGTTGCTGATCTCAACCTTGAGCTGCAAACATGCTCCGATATACATATACATATACATATACAAGCTTGCCGAGACAGAATAAAACAGACCTACACTGACACAATATCAGTAAAAAAAATTGACATTATGTAAACTCACGAGTTCATATCCGCACTGAGTGACATACCGAGAAAGTCAATGGCATCGTCGCCCAATTCGTCTATTTTGATCGTGGGTAAGTCGGGCAGTTGGGTACTTTTCTTCAGTTGTTCGTATCCCTGATAGTTTTAAATAAAAACCAGCGTAAGAATACACCCCCGATAGCATTTTGAATACCAAAAACAATTGGTTATTCCAGTATTCTACCAGCCCTCTCTGTAAGATCCAAAGGTAATTCCAGCACTCTAGATGGGCCAATCAAGCACTGAAGGTAGTTCGATTCCGAGCTCGACGAGGTTCGTTTGAGTACTCAAAAATAATAATCTTGTCTACTACTCGAGAGTATTGAACTTTAGTATTAAGAATGGCTCATTTTGACGATGGAGATACCGAACAGGAGTCACTGTATTGCCAGTAGAACTATATGCTTCGATTAAACTGTGCGCGATACAAAGTGGGACCGCGTGGGTGATTGCTGATGAGTTTTCGCATCCACCAAACAATGCAGAGACACATCAGCAGTACCGGTTAAGACATGCATACTCCATAGAAAAAGGTGCAAATAGGACCAAATAAATACACGAACATAACATATGCCAAGCTACACACAGTGGTATTGGCATGCACAATTGCTGACAGGTATTTGCATTCATCAAACAACGTAGAGAAGCATCGCCAGTACCTAATTTATTGAAGTACTCTACGAAAACAGGTACAAATATGATCAAATAAATATACAAACATATGCCAAATTACACATACACACATTAGTGTGCGCGAACAACCATAAACACAACATCAATAAATATTGAAGGTCTGACGGCTTTTTAAATATACTGGTACGTATATGGCCGTGGGTTAGATCCAGCAAATGCTAACTCTTCTTAGATATGATACTATAAAGCTATAGCTTGGATGTCTCGGTCGCATTCTTTTTAAAGTATACAGTATTTGCAGGCGAATAATCTGGCACGTATAAAAAAGGGGTTATTAGATACTATATTGTCGAACAACAAGGTATGCACGCACGAACAATAACACGTACATACAACGATAAACACATACTCCCACACACACATAAATGTATATACGAATTCCGATAGCTACTGGAAAGTACAACAGAGCATGTAGCACTCATATAAGAGCAATGCCCCTGCTGCATATCTAGCAAATAGTCAACATACACATATACATACATTATAAATTCATACACAGTCGAACAGACACGCCAAAAAAAAAACACGTACACAAACACATACATTCAAACATACCAGAGAGGAATTGACTCGCAATACTAAAATAGTAATAGCCGACGTACAAGCAGGCATTTGTAAAATGGCATTATGCTGCCTCGGCCCAATAACATTTATTGAATGAAGAGACTATATATATATATATATATATATATATATGTGTGTGTGTGTGTGTGTGTGTGTGTGTGTGTGTGTGTGTGTGTGTGTGTGTGTCAATAAAACTACACCCCATAAGATACAGTTAACCAAATGACAACACCCCATAAGATACAGTTAACCAAATACACACTGAAAAAGCAACTACATACCCGCACGAACGCGCACACACAACAGATAAACAGACCTGCACGGCACCCACTCCCACCATTGCAGGCAAGGCTAGCAGACGGGCAGGTAACATTCGCAAGAAAGAAATGCCTCTGCTGCCTCTACCGATAGCATTCAATCGCTGAGTCGACCCATCATAAGGACTGCCGGCTTTCCGCAGAGTGCGTGCGGTTGCATTTGTATTGCTATGTAAGGTATGTATGCTGTGGGGAATGCAATTTAAAAAAAACGTTAGTTTCAAACCATAATGTGATGAATACATACATTGTAACATGCACAATCAGACATATCCGAATAATTAATATACACATAAACATATACATATACATACACACACACACCATACAAATACACATTCATGAACGCACAAGCACAGATACAGACACAGACACAGACACAGACATATATATATTATGAATATACAACTAATATATATATATACATATATATTTATATATATGCATATACACGCAGATATATATATATATATATACAATGTATATATATATATATATATATATGTGTGTGTGTGTGTGTGTGTGTGTGT